>NC_138725.1:64217275-64358709 GCF_965113295.1 Leuciscus leuciscus
AGGTTAAAACCGCGAAAGAGATGGAAATAACATGGACGCCGAATTTGAAAAAACGGAAAACGCGTGCATGCTAGAAATAGAACCAATGCCTATTTTTCACGCAAGCCTGTTGGAAGCGTTTCCAGGCAAAATAGAATAGGAAAAGATGTTTATATGTCATTTTGACACGAATACATATTAATAAATGTCATTTTGATGTTTGAAAGTGTCTAGGTTTTGACATAAATGCAAATATAAACTATAAATATTTAAAATATTATCGATTATACTGGCCAGACCGATCTACTGCGCATGCGTTGAACGCGTTTACCGAGCGGACCTCAGCAGAAAGTATAAATACAAGTAGTCCGCGTCCGAGCTGTGCGCAGCTGTCGTGTACGCGTCCAAACTGGAGTATAAAGCCTGTTTTATGCTTCTGCGTCGAATCGACGGCGTACCCCCGCGGACCCCTCTGCGTCGACGCGAACCTCGACGCGACCCCTCCGCCGTAGCTTGACGTGCACCTCCAAAAAATTGTAACTACGCGTCGCGGTGACGCAGACCGCAGGGGCTGTGATTGGTCAGATTATACATCATTGTGACACTGAAGACAGGAGAAATGATTCTGAAAATTCAGTTTTGATCACAGGAATAAATTACACTTTACTGTAGTCACATAGAAAACAGCTGTTTTAAATTGTAATAATATTTCACAATTATACTGTTTTTGCTTTGTATTTTTAATCAAATAAACACAGCCTTGGTGAGCAGAAGAGACTTCTTTTAAAAACATTAAAAATCTTACCGATCTAAAACTTTTGACCGGTAGTGTATATGTATATATTTATATATATTCTTTTCTTTTTTTTGTTGTTGCTAGAAATAAACTTCAATCAATCAAATCAATGTTTGTTTTGAAAAAAAGTTTGTTGTTTATTTACAATACAATGTTCACGGGTACATCATGGATATCAAGTAATTAACCAAGTTAACATGTTTCCCGTCGAGGCTTCCAACGCAGTTTGGGAAGTTCCAAAGTCGCCAGAAATCTGAAGCAATAGCTTCCCACTGGCTGGTTGAAGGGCAGGGCAAAAATTCGGGCTGCAGCGCAGTCCACAGCGCTTTGCAGACCTCCGATACTATGCGGGACACCGTGGTCGCACCCATTTTGTAGCCCAACCCGGTGATCTGTTGGTTTGCACCCGAAGATAAAATCTTTAAAGTCACTGCCAGTCTCTGAGCGAGGTCAATAGGCATACTGTGTGTAGTCTGATGCTGTATTAACGGCTTTAAACGATGAACAAGATCGTCAAATCGACCTTTCGACATCCGAAAATACTTAAAGTGCATTTCTTCGTCCAAGTCCCTCAGCGGTCGAACAACCGTAACAAATTCGCCAATCCTTCCCCTGTCTTCGTGCACTGGTCGTACAGACCACCTTCGCTGACGTCTTCTTTTTCTTCTACGATTAAACATTTGCAATAAAATCATTTGTTGTTCAACGTTGATTAGCTCCAGCTGCAACAACACTCTCTCTCTTTCGCTCGCCATTGTCGGAAATGAAAAAGCGGAACCGGCGCATGGAACCAAAACAAACTAGGAAAGAGATTCGCGAACCACACCACCCCCCTAGCGTTCTGGCGGTGAAATGCACCGCGATGCAACGCAACCCGACGCAGAACCATAAAACGGTCACGACGCCGTTGGCGTGACGGCGTAGCTACGCCGTGGAGTTGACGCAGAAGCATAATGAGGGCTTCAAGCCTTGTTTATACTCGACGCAGCCGCAAGATCGCGAGGCGCGCGCGGCAAAAATGACGTCATTGCGGAGTGGGCGGTCTCGCGCGTTGGGTTCGCAAGACCCAATTTCGCCTGGCGGTGTGCACGGCACTTTTTGTAACATCGCGCGCGGCGCCGCATCCGAAGATGAACGATTTCGAGGCGACTTTGTCCGAGCTGGTACGTCTGTACCAGCATGTTTATGATCCTTCCATGCGGGACCATAGAGACAGTCAGATGGCACAGAATTCCTGGAGGGAAATTGCGAAGACGTTGGGGAAGGAAGACGTATTTTGTCGAAAAGTTTGGAAAAATCTTCGAGACAAATTTGTCAAAGCCAAGTTTTAGCTGACATGCTTGCAAAAGTGGACCCAAGGAAGAAGCTTGATGTAAAGTTCAAGTTGAATCAGGTCCTTTTTGATGCACTGAGGGACAACGATGCATAGACTTTGTTTGCCATTACACACATTACAAAGTACTTAGAATTTTAAATAATACACAATAGATAAATTTTTTTTAATTCATTTACAAAAGAGATTTGTATTTATAGTTTGCTGTGAAATAAAAACAAAAACTAAAGATTTTATTTTGTGTTTGCATTTATAAATGTCTTCATAAATAAAAGTGAGGCAGTACAGCTGTTACTGATGGTAACAGACAGTGATTAACCTCATTCTTTTGTCTCTATACACATAGAAACATTTACATTGATGGCGACCAATAAAAGCCTCTCATTTTGTGAATAGAAACACATTTCTATTAAGCACCCAGTTTGCACTTGTCTAAAGTAACTGCTTACATTTACAGTAGCAGAAGTTTGCCCTGCTGATAAAATTAAAGTTTAAACACTCTTCAATAAGGCTTCAGCTTGTAGTTTTGTATTACAAACTCAGTTACTGTAAATGCTATATTAACAAAAAATAAAAACTTATATTTTTATTAACATTGCCAAAGAGTAAAAAGGTAACGCATGTTTTTATGTTAGTTAATGCCACATGACTACATTCGTCAACATTTTAAGTGGATCTTAAAAGTTTATCAAAGTTGTCTTAAGACAGCAACAGGTATCATTCAAAAATAATTGTAGAATTTTGATGAAAGGTTTTGATCCACGCAAACTACTTCTTCACTGCTGTTTCCCGGTGGTTTAGAGGTAAATTACTCCGAGTCGCCCCCTGTCGTTTCAAAGAATAACACAACGGCGCGCGCGTCAAGTATAAATGCCTCGTCCGTCTGGAGAGGTGCGCGCGCGGTCTGCGGTGACTCGCGCTCTTGCGGCTGCGTCGAGTATAAACAAGGCTTCACAGAGGCTTAACAAGAACCACTTTCCCTGTAACATGGAACAAGAGTATTTAAAAAGGAATTGTAATAGTTTTAATTTTACTTGCCTTGAAACGTGTAATCCCAATTTAAAACATTTGCACTTTTGCAAGCAAAAAAAAAAAAAAAACATAATGTCATGCAATATTATTGTAAAAGGACAGAATAAAAAATGTAATGTGCAGACTGTTATGGATGAAAAGGCACTAGAGATCACAGACAATAAACGTACCTGTGTATACACTTCATCCAACTAAAAAGACTTGCATGGGAATGGGAAAAAAAATGGACTTTCGTCCACATGACTTCTTGCACTGCCTGCAAATAAGAAGTAAGTATTCATCATATAAAAAAAACATTACTGTTTACATCCTAGACTGTGATCAGGCTTAGTACTTAAAGTAAAAAAAAAAAAAAAATACTGTATAGATATACACTACTGTGCAAAATTCTTCAGCACATTATTTTCACCACACACACACAAAAATGGTTTTAAGCCAATTATTTTTCATCTTTTGCTGTAGTGTGTTATAGGAAATATCAGTTTACATTTCCAAACATTAATTTTGCCATTAATTGTAATAATTTCTGTATGCACAAGGAGTCTGACAACAGATGGTATGATCTGATCTCACCATCATCAAGTCTGTTTGTGATTTAGATGAAGAAAAAGAAAAAATGAGACAGACTAAATCCAGAAGAACTGCAGCAACGTCTCCAAGACATTTTAAGAAACCTTCCAAAAAGGTATATAGATATACACTACTGTGCACAATTCTTCAGCACATTAGTATTTTCACCACACACACACACACACACACACACACACACACACACACACACACACACACACACACACACACACACACACACACACACACACACACACACACACACACACACACACACACACACACACACACACACACACACACACACACACACACACACACACACACACACACACACACACACACACAAACAGTGTGTAAAAAGACATAAAAAAGAAAGGTAAGCAAGAGAAAGAAAAAGAAAAAAAGGTTAGAAAGAAATAATAAAATCAGATAAGCAAGTGAACAAAAGAAAGAAAGAGTCTAATATGTGAGTGATAGAGACTCAAAAACCACTCGTTTACTGTAAAACATGGCCTATGTTGGTGCTCTCTTGATCAAGGTTTGCTGATCGGTCTATCGAAATCACAAAAAATTGAATATTTAAGACAATTTTTTATCGAAATGCTGAATTTAGACCACCTTTTAAATCTAAAATCAACAATTTCAGAATAGGTTGTAAGTAATGTTATAGCTAGCATACTCTTCAGCTTGTTTTATTGTCTTTTTATGTAGCAATTCAATTTGCATTTATTTGTATAGCGCTTTTCACTATACATATTGTTTCAAAGCAGCTGTACAGAAAATGCATGTATTTTTGAGTAGCAGTTTGAATGCCTTTTTCCCCTCTCTGGCATCCGCTGCTGTGCGTGTGCACAGTTTGAAAATACCTTTACATAATACACAGTTATTCATTTATTTGCAAATGTTTAAATATGTACTCTTAAAATATGTAATGACTATAACTTATTTTTTTTTGCGATACTCTACTGTTTTTAGGACTGTGATGAAGAGATGTCAATCGGCATACTGACGGTGATCCCTGAGGACTCTGGAACCATACCTAACTCACTGCCTCTTGACGCCACATCTACTGCAATAATTTTGGAAGGTACAACTGTAGTGGATTATCTGGAAAATCTTCGCCAACACGTGCCTGCTGTTTGGACTCATTTATGTTATGAAATTAGAGTATGCTCTAGTACTGAAGGACACCTTTGGTTTCGTTCAATGGCTGATTTTGTCACTCACACCTAAAATATGCCCACTGATGTTGTGGTTATCATATAAAGTAATCATGTCTCTTCATAAGACTTAGATTAAACTGCTCATTTCATATGGATTTATTTTATGGTCTCTTAATTCAAGTTTGAAGAATAAAGAGTTTTTTGTGAATAGACTTTCAATGGAAAGGAATCTCTCAGGTTTAAAATATCTTAAAAATATCTTCATTTGTGTTCCTAAGATGAACAAAAGTCTGAGTTTGGAACAACGTGAGGGTGAGTAAATGATGACAGAATTAACAATTTTGAGTGAACTATCCCTTTAAGTGGTTTAGTCTTTAAGACCATTTTTTAAAGAGAACATTCATTTCATTTTTAAGAGAACTAGGAAACTTGTTCTCTACTAAGCAACTTTTTTATAGAGTTTTGTGAGTTCTCTATTTCTGCATTTCAACACTGAAAATTGCAAGTCCTTACTGCTTTTTGTTTGGCCGTCTGACAAGGTCAGAAAAGGGACATTGATGTGCAATATGTGCACATTTTCTTACTGTGTTAAATTGTTGATTTGATAGCATGCCTTACAGTAAAAGTAATGACTTGAAGTAACATTGTTTTTTCTTTGTATCCGTTGTCTATCTTTGTATTAACAACTTAAAGTTTTGAGTACAACTTACTTGAGAAATGCAAGGCAATCTGTTTCCACACATTTTTCTAATAATGTGAACAAGCAGACTTGTTAAGAGAACTGTTTTGTTTGAGTTCTGTGCACTAAACTTAACTTAACTTGTCAATCTGAGTTACCAACACTAAACTTTACTGGTAACCTGCCTATACAAATACACAAGTTACCCATACAAAGTTGTAGTAAGTTTAATCAACTCAAAAATGATGAGCTAATTTGCTTGAAAGATTATTGAAAGTAAATTCAAAATTCAACTTATTACTTTTTACAGTGAATAGAGAACATGCGCTTATGACAGAATGACACTTTTATCTGAAAAAAAGACAACCTTACAGAGGATGAAAAAGTTAAACTGGAGACTTTAAAAACTCAAATTGATCAAATATATATTACAGCAAAAAAAAACGTAAAAGCGTATTTATACGTTCTATAGAGCTAAGTCTTTTCGTTATAAAAACTAAACTATAACAGACAAATTATATCTCCTCTCTTAAAATTGATGATGTACTCAGTTCAAATCCAAAACTGACTACTCTCAGTTATATAAATCTGTATTTGAAATAGACAATTGTTTTAAATTTTTTTAGTCAGTTAAGGACTGTAAGTACTTTTAGTACAGTTTAGTACTGTCCCACCCATTTCGTTTTTCATGATGAAAAACTAACAAAGCAGAAGATGGTTACAGCTATCCGATCAATAAAAAAAAAAATATATATATTTTAAATAATATATAATTGAAAACCCTTTATTTGAAATATATAAGGAATGTATTGAATCAAACGAATTGTCAACTTCCTAACCCTACTTAAACCCGATAAAGAACATTTGATTTTGGACAACTGCCGTCCTATAACATTATTGAATGTAGAATGTTATTTCATATTTATGCAAATCGTATAAAAAAAGGTCAAGAAATCATTAATGAGTGACAAACTGGATTCATGGCTGGCCGATACATAAATTGGAACATAAGACTAATTTTGGATTTTATAAGATTATTCAAATTTGGTGGAATCAGAGGCTTTAATCGTGGAGTGAAGAGCTTAATTTTGACCTGAAAATAGGAAGTTTGGGTGAATGGGAAGTTATGGATTTGTGTTTAGAGTTTCGAGAAAAGGGGGCATAATTTCAAGAAATGTGTTTAAGCGATTGAGATTGAAAAACTGTAATAGCTCCATTAATCTATATCCAAATACTTCTAAAAGATTTCCAATATGTAGAGGAGTTTGTCAAGGTTTTTTTATTTCGTTTTGAAGTAGAGTTTCTTTCCATAAAAATCTTGAATTCTCCAAATATTTAAGGAATTAAATAGTCCATCTTCATTAAAGAAATTTGATTATTTCAGCTGGCGGATGATACTGTTCTTTTTTTTTTTTTGTGAGATAAAGAACATCTGCCTGCAGCATTGCAGTTAGTACATTGATTTTCTGGTGCAAAATTAATGAAAAATGTAACAGAATGTAAAATAATGTGCATTTATGATTCAAAAGATAAACTTTTGTGCAATATCCCAGTAAAAAATAAAACTAAATATTTGTTCAAAATTCAATTTGTAAAAAGATTAATGATTTATTTACACAATTTGTTTGGAGGAATAAACATCACCATTTAAGAAAGGAAATTCTTCAAGGGCCAATAAATGAAGGTGGTTTTGAACTTTTGGATTTTTTTTTAAATTTAAATTATACCTAAGTAAAATTACTCAGAAACCCTGACAAAAATATATACTAAAATGTATTTGAAATAAATGTATGTTGTGTTAAGTCTACTAAATACATTTACATATTTATGTGCTTAATAAAAATACCCTGCAATTGTACTTTTGGTATACTAAAATGGTATAAAGTCTGCTAAATTGGAACAACTAATTTTGTACTAATGTACTTTAGTTATCCTGAACTAGTGCTGAGGTCCAATTAAAGATATTCTTAAGTATATTGTATTGTGCAAAAGTGGAACTATTGCAAGTATACTTTAGGTACACTTTAAATATCTTGATCATACTATGATCATACTATCATACTATCGATCATACTATCCCTAGTGATATTAAACACATAGGCTTAATATTAAGAAATGTGCATTGTACAATAAATAAGTACTCCAAATAAAGTTTAATTATAATTTTATGTCAGTAAGTCTTAAGTGATATGTTAATTTATTTGAAGTATACTAAATGTATTTTAAACAGATTTTAGTATAGGTTTTTATTTAATTTTTTTACTAGGGAGCTTTCTACTTAAATCAAGACTCTATGTTTTTTTTAAACCATACACTATTTTTTAAAAAGGTTGGAGGTTTGCGTTTCTTGTTATTGTGTGATATTACCAAACTGCCCGTGGCATTGTCCAACTTCTATCTGCAAGCCTTAAGGCCTATATATATATAACATTTACCCACATAAAGCAATCTTGTGGATTAGTTAACATTAGTTAACAGGAAATCTCTTTATTTACAAAGTTTGATGGATAGAGATATTTACTGTACTTTTTATCTGACCTATAGGACCAGTCAGCTCAATTGCTTTCTTATGAAAATTTCATGAGCAAAGGGTAATTTCCTATTAAATATAAAGAATATTACTATGTGATAAAACAAAAACAAAAAATAAAAAAAATCGGGTCCATTGATGTTGATGAGAAGCCATATGTTGTTCCTTCATATTCATAGAATTAAACTTGTGCTTCGTTTACAGTTTTTCTCGATTGCTTAAACTCATTTCTTGAAATTATGCCTCCTTTTCTCAAAACTCTAAACACAAATCCATAACTTCTCACCCATTTCCCCATACTTCCTTTTTTTATAGGTCAAAATGAAAATCAAAACCATTCAATCTTGCAGAAAAAAATTAACTTTGCTCTCAAAACACATACAACATAGTCTTACACACTGGTGAGATCAATTCAAAACACCGTTACAAAAACCTCCTTTTGGCAATCAGGTATATCATTTTACAGTTCAATGTCTATTACAGTATACAACATAAATAGAGAGGTGCAGTGAAATTCAACAATAAGCTTTAAGAAAAGTGTATTTTCATTACATTGTAAAGAGATCTTGCAAAACAGTAGAAAAGTTGACATTGAATATGAACTGCAATGCAATGTATAGGCTACTGTCATGTACATAAAATAAATGAATACAGCAAATGAATGAATGAATGAATGAATGAATAAATAAATAAATAAATAAATAAATTAATTAATTAATTTAGCATCATTGGCCAATTTTCATTGCAGTACTGATAATGATCATATTTGCCATACAACAGTTTCTGAGTCTTCTGACAAAATACTTTCTCTCCCTATCTCGTCTCTCATTTCTGCAAAAAATACCAAATGTCGGAAGTTCTTGGCTACAAATCAATTTGACAATTAAGAGTTTGAGGGGGTTGCAAGATGTAGGCTACTACAGAATTTACTGTACATCAAATAGTGAAAAGTTCCCAAATCTAAACTACTGTGGAGTGTAATTACATTCTCACCCCAAATCGTCACTTTTTCGTCACTTTCAACCATGCTTCAATATCCGACGCACAAAGCACCCTTTAGCGTCCATATGTGACGCTTCGGTTATGGGTAGGTTTAGGCGTCATGTAACTGACGCTTTCGAAAGTTCGTCAATATCCGACGCACAAAGCACCCTTTAGCGTCCATATGTGACGCTTCGGTTATGGGTAGGTTTAGGCGTCATGTAACTGACGCTTTCGAAAGTTCGTCAATATCCGACGCACAAAGCACCCTTTAGCGTCCATATGTGACGCTTCGGTTATGGGTAGGTTTAGGCGTCATGTAACTGACGCTTTCGAAAGTTCGTCAATATCCGACGCACAAAGCACCCTTTAGCGTCCATATGTGACGCTTCGGTTATGGGTAGGTTTAGGCGTCATGTAACTGACGCTTTCGAAAGTTCGTCAATATCCGACGCACAAAGCACTCTTTAGCGTCCATATGTGACGCTTCGGTTATGGGTAGGTTTAGGCGTCATGTAACTGACGCTTTCGAAAGTTCGTCAATATCCGACGCACAAAGCACTCTTTAGCGTCCATATGTGACGCTTCGGTTATGGGTAGGTTTAGGCGTCATGTAACTGACGCTTTCGAAAGTTCGTCAATATCCGACGCACAAAGCACCCTTTAGCGTCCATATGTGACGCTTCGGTTATGGGTAGGTTTAGGCGTCATGTAACTGACGCTTTCGAAAGTTCGTCAATATCCGACGCACAAAGCACCCTTTAGCGTCCATATGTGACGCTTCGGTTATGGGTAGGTTTAGGCGTCATGTAACTGACGCTTTCGAAAGTTCGTCAATATCCGACGCACAAAGCACCCTTTAGCGTCCATATGTGACGCTTCGGTTATGGGTAGGTTTAGGCGTCATGTAACTGACGCTTTCGAAAGTTCGTCAATATCCGACGCACAAAGCACCCTTTAGCGTCCATATGTGACGCTTCGGTTATGGGTAGGTTTAGGCGTCATGTAACTGACGCTTTCGAAAGTTCGTCAATATCCGACGCACAAAGCACTCTTTAGCGTCCATATGTGACGCTTCGGTTATGGGTAGGTTTAGGCGTCATGTAACTGACGCTTTCGAAAGTTCGTCAATATCCGACGCACAAAGCACTCTTTAGCGTCCATATGTGACGCTTCGGTTATGGGTAGGTTTAGGCGTCATGTAACTGACGCTTTCGAAAGTTCGTCAATATCCGACGCACAAAGCACCCTTTAGCGTCCATATGTGACGCTTCGGTTATGGGTAGGTTTAGGCGTCATGTAACTGACGCTTTCGAAAGTTCGTCAATATCCGACGCACAAAGCACCCTTTAGCGTCCATATGTGACGCTTCGGTTATGGGTAGGTTTAGGCGTCATGTAACTGACGCTTTCGAAAGTTCGTCAATATCCGACGCACAAAGCACCCTTTAGCGTCCATATGTGACGCTTCGGTTATGGGTAGGTTTAGGTATGTGGTAGGGTTATGCGTCTCTATTGAAGCATGGTTGAAAGTGACGAAAAAGTGACGATTTGGGTATGAGAACGGGTTGAATTACACTGTAAGTAATATAAAAACCCTGTAGATTAGCCTGTAGACCAGCTTCCCTCATGGTCATTCCTGCACAAGAACATGGTCAATAGTGCTTTGTATTTCATCAGGAACAAATGTCTTTTGGGCCTGTCCTCTTCATTTCTCATTTCCACTCCTCTTTCTCTTGTCTCCCATCACCAGGATTCATTTTCCAAAGCACTCCATAATGATTGGTGTGCCATCAGTTTTGCTTTAATGTTTACACATGGATAAATGTGTGCTATTTGAGTTCACACTTGAGGTAATTATGTTGTGTGTTTGTGTGTTCTGAATGAGAACACCGTGTTCAAAAGAGGCCATTTTTGTGTAGAGTTTTGCAGAAGACATTGAGAAAATTGGAACGTGTGTGAAAAATGTGTTAAACCTTTAGAGAAATGTATTTTTGTTTCTAGAACTGAATGAATGGTTTGGGAAATTGGGCCAACTGAACCAGTTAGTGTGTTAGCAATCGAGAAAAACTGTAAATGGGGTAGACATTAATAGTAAAAAGTTATCAAATAAATGTATTAGACAGTTATTTTACAAAAATAGATTTTTACTTTTTGTTGTTGTTGTTGTTGTTTCCCAGAGATTATTTTGGAAAAAAGCTTGGTTACTCCCTTTTCGATTTTGTGTAAACTTCGGGAATTACATTTGAAAATCCTTCATAACATTTATGTTAACAGTTCTACTTTGTGTATGTATGGATATTGATGGAAATTGCTAGTTTTGTTCAGATCAACCAGAAAAAAATATTACATCTTTTTTAAGAATGTTAACATTCCAAGAAATTCTGAGAAGATTAATCCTTGTACGTTCAACAGACAGATAGTTCTACCAGAAAGACTCAGAAGGCAGGTGAATGTTTGCATTGTATTTAGTATTATGGTATAGTGAGTGAAAATGATTCATGCTTTTCTCTTTCTCATATTGTGCCCTTCTTTCTGGGACAACATATTTTTATGCACAACACTTTCTACTACTTAAGTGGCTGCCATTTCTGACATAGGATGCTTGTCAGTGTTTAAGTGGACAAATTACATCAAATATTATATTTATAACCAAAATTATGAGTTGTCATTATTTTTGTAAGTATCTTCACTGAAACCATGTTTGTTTTTAATGAAAATTATTCATAAATGAAGTGAAAGACTCAACCCCAAAACAATGAGAAATATACAGATATGTGACAGGGTTGAGTGTGATGGGGTTGTTTTGTTTGTTTTTTTGTTGCACAAAATGGCCACTACTGTACTGTACCTACTGTAGTGTAGGAGAGTAGACCATATATGTGACCATGGACCACAAAACCATTACATGGGTGAACATGTTTTGAAATTGAGATTTAAACATCACCTGAAAGCTGAATAGCTTTAGGATAGGATGTTAGGATAGGACAATATTTGGCAGAGATACAACCATTTGAAAATCTGGAATCTGAGGGTACAAAAAAATCGAAACATTGAGAAAATCACCTTTAAAGTTGTCCATATATGTTCACGATTGTGCTGCATTCACTCACAAAAATAAATGTTTTATATATTTACAGTAGGAAATTTACAAAATATCTTCATGGAACATGATCTTATAATATCCTAATGACTTTTGGCATAATAGAAAAATCGATAATTCTGACCCCTACAATGTATTGTTGGCTATTGCCGCAAATATACCCATGCGACATGTGACTGGTTTTGTGATCCAGGGTCACATATGGCAGAAATGAAATAAGTACATTGTATACATTGTAATATTTTTCATATTAATTTTATGTGATGGGGTTGAGTTGTTAAGCTTGACAGTGCCCTTCCCTTGACTATAATAGGCCACAAAAATATGAATAAAAAAATATGATATACTTCTGCACCACTGTTAAAAAGACCTGAATTATGTCATTTCTGTTAAATTATGTCACATATGGGTCAGGGTGGAGTCTAAATTATTATAGGTAGTGAACAGTTGGCGTGACGAGGATGAGTTCAGACTGAGGGACATAACTTTATAGTCTGTTTTTTGTTTGTTTTTTCAAAACTTGCATTTAAAAAAATAAAAATAAAAATCACAAGAAAGTAACAAATAAATGCTTACAATATTGCCAAAAATGTTTAGACACTGTGCACATTTTGTATAAATTCAGTGAAGTGCCTCAGGGACATGACAAAATGCTTAGTGTACAATATAAATAAGATTACTTTATGATACATTTTTTTTTTTGCATTCATTATAATGTAAAAAGCTTTTAATATTTTATTAAAAAATCTGGGGGACTGAAATATATCCGAATCTCAGGAATGACCCAAATACTATCTTTATTCATAACTAAAAGAGTTTAGCCACTCACAATTGCACTGCAGCCTGCATGTGCCACTGCAGTGCAAAGATGGCTTTTGATAAGAACTTACTGATTTAGTTTAATTTATTGCTTTATTATAGTGATAATTAGATTAATGGAAATTTAAGAATTTGACAGAACATGACACATGCATTTAATAGGGTTAAAAAAGAAAAGAAAAAAAAAGAAAAGTGCACTTGAAAATCTTTTAAAGGAGGCAAATATTTAAAAGATGTGACAGTCTAAGTGGAAGAAGAATGGTACAGCACTCTCAAAAGTTTGGGAACCACTGCCCTAAAGGGAGATGGTGATGGAAAAAATAAGAGATGCGAGGAAATTTATTTGGAAATGCTTTTGCGTTCTCTTGCAAATATTTTGCATTCCTCATTTGTATTTGCTCACAAAAATGTTGAGAGAGAGAGAGAGATTTCTTGAAAGTACACTTTTAAAGGTTTTTTTTTTTTTGTTTGTTTGTTTTTGCTGTTTTTATTTCTTCCAGGTTGCTTTAGCTTTTAAATCCTATTTAATTAGATTGTTACTATGAATACAAATACTGTGAATATAACATTTGTGTGCATCAGAATAAAGGGTCACATGAAAAACATGTAATCTTCAAAAAAACAGTAAGAGAGGCTATCAGGCTTTTTAAAAGTCAAGTTAAACTCTTCATTGTTAATGTACAAGTTCACCAACATTTATTATAATTCCACAAGATACAAAGGAATATAGAAGATAAAGGAAAAAATGTAGACATAAATGGATGAAACAAAATATGCAATACATTGTTCTCCCTAAAAAAAAAACTAAATACAATCACTGTTTAATGATTGGCTCATACACTTCATATGTTTAATTTGTCATTTGTTATTGGAGTTAATTTTTTTATTATGGTTACATTCACCTAAAAATAATTACCCAACAAATACCAAAACATATTATAATATTATGATTTAAATTTGAAAACAAAAATATTATTGATTGATTAAAATATGTCGCTTTGATTCCTAAAATCTCACTTATAAATGTTTCGAGTATATGAATGCGGTTCAGATGTCTGCAGAAGAAATGATTTTTCTATGTGTATGTGTACATGTGTATAGCTTGAGGCATCTAAATGAAGTAGAAACCCAAGGCAACAATTTCCCTGCCATTGCTTCTCCCTGTAATTCCATAACACTTTCCTGACTTTACATCAACACTCTCAGGGTTACCCAGTGTGCCACATTTACAAGACATCTGTGTTTTCTCATCATCATCAAAGACAAATTCCAGACCCCCGAGTTTGTTTTTATCTGAGGTCGGCCACAGCGTTGCTGTGTCCATTTTAGCGTTGGCAAGTATGAGTTTTTCTTCTTTGGGTCCTTTTACGTCTCCAACGTTCATCATGTTGCCACTGCTGAAAATCACTTGGATTGTGTTCAGTGATGTCTAAAAGGCACAAATACATTTCATGTGAATAAAAATAAATAAATAAATAAAGGAATAAAAATAGAATGTAAACAATCTTTACACACCTCGGAGTAAGTAATGTAGATCTCCTTAAAGGTGCTACTGGAAGAGGTTGTGAAGTTGAACTCAGCACCTTCTAGCCCTCCCACAATCACAGGATGTGCTAAAAAAACAAACAGTTTAGAGTTCTAGTTGTCAGTCATGTTTTAGAGTGATAAGCAGTGGCGGCTGCTGGGTTTTTAAATGAAAGAGGCACACTAAATTGTAGCAGACTGCCTGGGGATCCTCTCCATAGGATATTTTGTTGTTGTTAAACATAAGTTGATTGGTACATTAGTAATTAACATCTCTCAATGATTGGTTGATATACCAAAGGTAGGCAAGCCTCTGGCATGTATTTTTTTCTCAACGCTCTAATCGCTAAAAGTGAAATACAAGATGCTGATTGAATTAATTTTTTTAATTTTTTTTACCAACAGAGGCAAAAGTGAATGTATGAAGTGAATGAAGAAAAGTCTCCGGCTATGGATTTTGCTCCCCCTCTCCTCCTCTATCCCCTCAGACTCAAGGTTAGTACAGTTTTCTGAAATCACTGTCATAATTTACGAGTAATATAAATGATGGTAGAACAGTATAATTTGTTCGACATCACACCTGATATTAAATACAGTTGTCAATCCCAAATAATGGCTGTGTGAACAGAGCCAATTTGGATTAATTAAAAAACAAACAAAAAAACAAAACAAAAAAAACATATAAATGTGCAAATGACACTTACCTGAGGATGGTATTGGGCTGACAGTGTCGCTGGCTTCACTCACTCCTATTTTACCCACTATCCTGTAGCGGATCAAATACTGCTCTCCAGACACCAATCCAGTCAGAGTAAAGTCTTCATCAGCTGTGTCTATGACAAGCCACTGTTCTTCAGCTCCAGAATCTGCTTTTATTTTTGCTTTTACTTGCTTGTACTCAACTCTGTACTTCACTGTTTCTCCAGTTGGGGATTTCTGCAGTTTCAGGGACACAGTTTGGTCCTGGACACTCTTCATCATCGGTGGGGGCGGTTTGGACACAGGCTGGAAGTGTGGGTCAGTCAGTTTCCCTTGTTCATACAGGTAGATGGAGGAGCCTGTATTGGAGGCATCAGAGATGGCAGAAATAATGAAGAGGATTCTCGTGTCATTTTCATTGGCCTCTGAAAAACCTCTGAAGCGGGATAAGTTCTCTCTCATCTTCAGTATGACATCAGGATCAGTGAACCATGGGACAGACATGTCAGACATATTAAATAACATGGTCCCATCAAGCTCTTTAAACTTGTCAGATTTCAGAAAAGTATCCAGATCTGAAAGATACGTGTCTTCATTCTTCAGAGATGTGAAGGTCAAGGACACCACAACATCAATATCAGGATCAAGGAGGATGGTGTTGAGACCAACTGAGTCTTCCATTTCGATCCCCTTCAGTGTCTTGATGTAAGAACTCAAGATGTTAAGTAGAGACTTTGCATCATTTAACCACTTGTTAAGCATGTCAGCATTAAAAGGGGAGTTATGGTGAATCTCCAGGATGTTTGCCAGGGACACCTCCTCCATTCCACCTCCTCGAATAGCAGGCAAGACCCTGCTGACTGCTTTCTGGAGGGCCGCCTTGTAAATGCTAAATGATATCTTAAATGAGTGCAGACTCTTTTTGACGTCACTGAAAAATTCTAACAGTTGATTTTCTGACAGGTCGTTTAATGTCCTCTCTACTTTTTCCAGCTGCTCTATTATATCTTCAATGTTGGAAACCAGACTTGTGCTGATTTCTCTCTCCAACTTAGCTGCATTATCATTCAGTAGATGAAGAGGATATAGCCAGACTTTTATTGGAACTGCACCCTGGGAATTCTCCATCAGCACAGAGGGGAGCGTCTTGTACAAATCAAGGGCCTCCATGTATGTGTTGGGGTTTTTCTTAAGATGGAAGTCACCATGAAATGTGCAGGCAATATTCAAAGCTAGCTCCTGCTCATCTTTGGTCATATGTCCAGATGCATCCATTTCAGCTGAAAATGTAGGAATCTTCTTGACCATGGCATTCAGAGCCCCCTCAATCTCCTGTTTGTTTTCATTGTCTGAAAAAGTCAGATCAAACACCATGAAAGCCTGAGCTCCGTACAGTACAGCTGTGACCACATGAGTTGCAGTTTTCTGGTCAAAGACCTTAGGGTAGGTGAACTTGCCCAGCTGAGTCATAGTGAGCTGTTCAAATCTGGTGGTTTCACTATAATTCATTGTTACTCTGGACTGTTGGTTTGAGGATTTAGTATCACGCAGGAACTTGGCAGATCCTCCCACCTCCACCAGCCCTCCCAAGAAACTGGCCTTCAGGGAAGCACTTATATCCATGAAACTGAACTTACTAGAGAGAGTGTCAGAGGTACTGAACTTCAAATCTGTCCGGGGCTGTAGACGGTTGTCCAAATCGTTCTTTAATGATTTCTTATCCCACAGAGTAACACCTGAAATGAGAAGTGTATGAAGGATGAATGAAATGATGCCATAAAGAGTCGCATGATGGGCAGGGTAAGATTTGTGGAAGTGTCGGTGGGCCGACTTGTTTTTTGGGCAGATACATCTAATACTTTTTTTAATTAAAATTTTAATTAAAATTTTTCTTAAAGCACCATATAACTCGTACATCGGCGACCCATCCGTTTGTTTTGTTTTGCTTAATTGGCGGCGCAGCCGCCGCTGGGTTTGTGCCGGGGTAATGCATTGGTCAAAAAAAGTCAGCGTTATTTTTCTTTTTTTAAATGAAACATGTAGATCAGCGGCCCATTGGTTCTTTTCTTGATTGACAGCTGGTGCACTCACATCTTTAAACACCTCCCCCTCTGGGCTCGGAGCGAGCGTGCAGTGTCAGTGTGTATCTGTCAAAATAGTCAGAGAGATGGAGAAGAAACGCAAGGAATGTGCAGAGAAATAGTGTGAAAAATAGAAACAGGCCCTTCAAGCAGACGCTGTAAAATGTGTCAAATGTTTTCTGCAGCAGCAGGACCTTCATCAGCTCCAGTGGCTGATGATGATAGTGAGGAGGATCAGGAGAGAGATGAGAAAGTGTAGAGCCTGCGGTAAGCAGAACTAATTTCAAAACACTTAGGCTATGTCATGAGTGTAGGAACCCATTACCCAGTTACGCATTATTTCCACCTAGAAGGGCCGAAGTCTTACCAAAAATCCTGTGAGAAACACTGGTATTGCTTTGCCAATGCAGCTTATAGCTTGTTTTAGGATTCATCACTGTGGATTATAGTCCAATTGTATTAATAAATGTCAATTTTGTACTTATTTCATCTGTTAACTCTCACTCGTTCCTCCTCACTCATTACATGGCATTAGTGGTTATAAGGGCGTACAAAGATGGGTGGTGTTTATGATCATATGTAGGCCAGTCTGGGCCAAAATGACAGGACCAATTTTTTGACCCAGTCCAGCCCTGATTGTAAGCGTGAATTAAATTTGCATGAGCAAGAGAAGCTTTGTAAAAGTGTAAATCAGCGTAAGAAAATGATTTGCAGAATTTTACTGTTATTCGTAAGTGTAATTCATGTATTGTGAAACTGCAGCTTCATGCTAACGCAAAATAAATATGAACTGTATTCTTCTGACTTCCATTTTTCCATGCTTACACTTTTGGCGATTTGTTTTTTATCCGAAATGCCGCCAAAAGTGTTTCAAGCCTGCATGTGAACAGTGATTTGCAAGCGAAAACAACAGTTTAGAGAACTGCAAAACAGGTTGACTGCATTGAACCAATCTGTATGTGTAAAAAAACAACAAAAAAAAAACCTGTTGCAAGTGACTAAATGACTTGTGTTTGTAGGGCAAGAAGTTCCCTAAATAACCCTAAATATGTACAGTTCAGTCTTTCTTTTAGCTGCGCTTATAGTTTTGGCACGATTCTCTCACTCACTGAGTTTTGCAAGCGTTTTTTTAAAGGGAATAGGCATTTTTAAACCTCTTTACCTGATTTTTTCAAATCAATACCCCTCATGTAATGTTTTTGATTCACAATTGCGTGAAAAGGGGAACAACAATCATAAAAAAAAAAAAAAAGTAGGTACACTACCTGGAATGAAGCAATCGCTGCGGCAGTCATAAAGCATACCAGGAAACAGCGGCCTTCCTAGGGCTGTCACTTCCATGGGCTTTGATTCCATGCCTGTAGTAATTTTAACATTGAACATAGAGAATATTTATGAATTGTAAGATTAAAAGTAACTTTATCAACAAAAATGTTGTGACAATGTAGATAACAAGTATCCGAAACAATCAGGGGCGAGTATTCAACGGTATTGCACTAATGTTATAAAATGTGAAAAATACATTAGGGTGCATTGACTGCAATCATTGTTGGGAGCACAGTGTGCATGAGAGACCAATATCAACATCTCACCTGACTGCTACTCACTAGGAGACCTACTTCCACACGACAAGCTAAAAAATATTGTATAGCCTATCCATCTTCTACAACAACATATACATTTAAAAAATTTGTCAATCATGCTATCTAGTTTATTTAAACGTATGATTTATTTTCACACAAAATCTGTTGCTCCATAAATGTTCAATACAAACCTTTTTTGTGTGTGCAATCATACAATATGGGAGAAGTGAAAAGCAAATTGGCTTTAGCCCTGTTGTACCCTATATCACTTGAGCCATGATAAGACATTTTTGCGATTTTTTTTTTTTTATATATGCTGAGTATTACAATAAAATATATTGCAAAATATTGTGATGTATTACCATTTCAAGGAACATTTTGAGGAGAGACCCCTGACATGATTGTAAAGCGCTTTAGGTATGTACAGTAATACAAAACATTTTAGTAATTTTAATGGTAAAAAGCTGTAAAAATGCTACAGAAAACACATGTTAATTGGTTAACAGTATGTAACCTTACTATATACAGTGAAAAACTTTAATAGCTCTCACGGGACATTTTGTCTAATTTTACAGTACAATACTGTAAAATGTAAGGATTTTAGAAGTACACTGTAAAAAAAAAACATACCTTTGCATATTCCGTACCTTATCGTAAAAAATACGGTAGCGATTTGTGTTTTACGGCATTGAATTTAAATTTAAAGGTAAAAAACTGGCAGCTGTGGTTGCCAGTACTTTACCGTAAAAAATAAGGTAGAAATATTTATGTTTTACGGCATTGAATTAAAGTTTACGCTAAAAAACTGGCAGCTGGTTCCAAGCGCTTTACCGTAAAAAATATAGTGGTAATATTTTAGGTTTTATGGCACCGAGCTAAAGTTTACTGTAAAAAACTGGCAGCTGTGGTTGCCAGTACTTTATCGTAAAAATACGGTAGACATATTTTAGGTTTTACGGAATTGAACTAAAGTTTACGGTAAAAAGCTGGCAGCTGGTTGCAAGTGCTTTACCGTAAAAAAAAAAAAAACTGTGAAATATTTTAGGTCTTATGGCACTGAACTTCAATTTATGGTTAAAAAAAATTATAATCTGGCAGCTGTGGTTGCCAGTAAATTTACCAGTTTACACAAAAATATTGTATTACAAACCAATTTGTCACAAAAGTTGTTATTGAGAATTACTAGAGGTTTAGATGTTGATGTTTTATTGAAAATAATAAACTTTGAAGTCACTATTATGGAGATTAGTGTTTGCTTTAGTTGGGCTCTTGACCCTTGACTTTCAAACTTTAGATTTTCTCTGTCTGCTTTAACTGTGTGTTTATAAAACACATTCGTTATGGCACGAAAATCAGAGAGAAAATGTGATCAGGTAATGTTTTCTATTTATTGATGTTGACATAATCATCATGTAGTTGCCTGGTTCACTGATCTCATAAATCTTTCATTGAATGAGGAATGTAAATACATTTCATGTTTATGAGTATAATAGCTCTGTGACCCTACAGTATGCGAGCCAGCAGTGACAAACAGATCACTGAATAACCTTAAAACCACATAGTGTACAAAAACAATTTTGAACTTTTGTATGATTTAGATCAACACAGACATCAAAAATCAGCGTATGAATCTCAACAATGGTGACAATCAACAAAATAATCAGATAAAACTTTGAACACCTTTGCTCGCCGCGACACCTGCTAAAAAAGCCAATTTTCTGAGAGCGTTGTTTCAAATGCCTCTCATTGAGTGTCGATGCCGAGCTTATCCGCGTCCTAAAAAAAATCCGTCAGCGACTTCGGGATCGAGTGGTCACCGCCTGAGGAGCCCACCGTGAGCCGGCTCGACGGGTGCTTTTTGCAAGGGCGCCAGCAGGCCCCCCTCCAGAGACCAGTGCCCTGTTTACCAGAAGTTCACGAGGAGCTCACGAAGTCATGCCGCACCCCGTATTTAGTGTGCATGAAATCTTCTACCTCTGCCACGCCCTCGATTATCGATGGCGCAGAGAAGATGTATTATAAGATGCCCCACCTGGAAGTGGCCGTGCACCTTTGCCCGCCCACCTCTGCCCACCCACCTCTAGAGGATAGAGAACCAAGGCGGTCCACCCATCCAAGCCGTGCCGCACTACGTCAGCTCTCGCTAGTCGCACCTACGCCGCCGCTGGCCAAGCTGTGTCGGCCCTTAACACCATGGCCGTTCTTCAAGTGTATCAGGCCAGGCTCCTCCGTGCAATGGACGAGGCTGGACCGGATCCAGAGGCTTTTGGGGACCTGTGCAGCACTACGGATCGCCTGGGGGATAGCTAGCCTTATCATGTTGGAGCGCCATCTTTGGCTGAACCTGACTGAAATCAAGGACATGGACAGGACGGCCTTCCTGGACGCGCCTATCTCCAACACCAGCCTCTTCGGGCCAGTGGTCAAAGGCTTTTCTGAGCGGTTCACCGAGGCGCAGAAGTCACCGTAAGCAATGCGACATTTCCTGCCCAAGAGTTCATGTTCGGCTTCAGGGCGCCCTAAGAGAACGCCGCCTCCTCAGCCAGCCCCGCTCAGTGGCTAAAGCTCACAGGCACCAGAGACCAGCTAAGCACTACCCGCACCCGGCTGCCAAGTATGCCAATTATGTCTTCTCCATATACACATTTATAAATGCACCCCCATTGGTAACTTTTAGCTTTGTAGTTGATCAATTTAACCACTTGTAATTCAATTTTAACATTTTAATTGTTGTGATAAGCTTGTAGAATTGAACTAAAACCTTGTGAAAGTGCTGCAGGGTTGCTAATTTCACAAATCTCACCATTTTTTTCTAATCATATAGAATACGTAAAGTAGGAGAGAGGCCGCACTATGCATATATACTTTTATTTGCACAATCATATAATCATATATCTAATCATATAGAGCATTGAGAAAACTATTGAGCATACATAAACCGTTAGTTAAAAAATATGCTTAAAGGTATAGCGGAGGATTTTCTTTTTCCGGGTGGGTAGCCTATACTATTGGTCCACCTAAGTGTCAATCATTCTGGTGATATGTTTACGTAAGGCCGTCATACGTGCTCGTCCCTAGGTAGTTTTCGCTTTCTGCGCATGCGCACTTTCAGGTGTATTATGTGTGATGAGTTACGGTTTCAGCCATTCCTTTGAAAATGGCTGAGGGTCGAAAGAGAAAAAATGTATACGAAGTGTATGATAAGAAGAGAAAGGCCGCAGAATATAGAAACAAGACCAGAGTGATTTTGGGTGAATATTTCACACGCTGGCGTGCGCTAAAAGCACAGGTTGGGCTTCCCACTGATGCCGCAGTCGCGAAGATTCTACTAGACAGGTAAAGTTTGGCATGCTATTTGGAGAAATCCATTTAAAATCACTGCTAGTAAAAGTTAATGTAAGCTATGATTAGCGATGCTAGCCCTGGCACAAGTCATGCACCGCGTAGACACGGTAAACATCTCAATTTGTCTAAAGTAGCCTTATGACCAAATGGTAAATGGTATCACGCTGAAATTTTCTAAATCCTTGTGTGTTCATTTTTGATAATTCCAATGTGTTCACCATAGTATTTATTACACAAATGCAACAAGCTACTTCTCCATTGCATATCATGTCTTGAGTCCTCGGTCACTCAATCGATCAGTATAATAAGTAAATAAAACACGGAAGGGCATTTGACATTTTGTCTTGCATGAATGTTTAATAGGCGTTCCCTCTCGGGAGCAGATAGAGTGTTGCGCATGTGCATTTTTAAAAAAATTGGAGAGGGCGGGTCTTTTCTAAAATTCGGAAAGATCCTCCGCTATACCTTTAACTTCATTCAACGCTGAAACGCAATAATGTTACCGAAAACAGTTTCTGTGACCCAAGGAGAGTGCGCTAATATTTTTAGCTCCTGACGAGCCACCAGCCTGAGGCTTTGTATTCAATGTTTATTTAGAATTTCATATGATTAAATACTACCAACACACTCCGATCACTCTCATCCACGTTCTAAATGCACACAGCTGCAGGTCATCAGTTACTTCACCATTGACTGCATTTACATTTCTCTCTCTCTCTCTCTCTCTCTCTCTCTCTCTCTCTCTCATTAACGTGATTTTAAAATATTGTTTATTGTAGCCTACGGCATGATCTTGTGCATATATGAATTGAAAAGTGACCTTATGTTAAAGTATTGTTGTTAAATACTGTAGATATGGATCCAATCAAAATCCATGTAAAAATAGCTAATATCTAATAAAAGAAAATGAAGTGTATAGCTCCAGACTGCATAAGCTCAGCACCTCACTTCCGTTCTGCAGCTGGATATATTTCAGAAATGTAGGCCCTTGAAAGTTCAATATTTTGTGTCCGTGTATCAATACAATATCCCTAAGCAAATGTTTGCGATATTGATTTCCCACTACCCTGTAAGGGGTTTGGAAAACACTAGACGTATTAGGTCCAGTGTTTTCCAAACCCCTTACAATTGTATCTAATTTAGTGTTTAAAAATTCCAATAAAGACAACTAAAAGCATAAATAGTCCCTTCACTGAATGGAGTGACTCTATCCATTTATAAATGTCAATCCATCGCCTGTGGCAAATTGACATTTGCATCTGATTAGTCTGATGATATTTCTTGTCTCTAATACATTTTTACAGTCTAAACAACTGTTGGTGGCTATTCACAGTCACAACAATTCATGTTTGTATCATTTTAAAGTCATGTCTCACCTGGGATCTATGCGTGTCTCAAGTATGTTCGGAAAAAGAAGTCGCCTGGTATACTGTCTTCAGTTGAAGTCTGAAGCCCTCTTGGTTTTTAGTCACATTTATAGTATTTTTTTTAAAGAAATGTTACTTGAACACATTTTTGTTTTGATTACAATCTGTAAACCTGTCAGTCTTACCCACTTCCTCCTGTGTTTGGACTGGTTGTGGTTTCTGTTACAGTTTGTGTCTGTTCCTTGTTTCTTGGTTTGATTGGCATTGCTTGGCCTTAGGGCTTATAGGTCTGGGCTGGGTTTCCCGATAACGTTGTCTCTTAGCGCGCTACGAAGACTCCTTACGACTCGTAAAGGTATAACTTAACTAAAGGTATACCATTACTAGGCGTGTTCCCCGAACTATACCTTAGAAAGCTGCTTAAGATATACCTTTTTACGTGCGACGTTACCTGGTGCTGTCCGTGGCGATGGTGCTGAATTGGTTGATATCGATGGCTCGAGAATCAATTATTCTCTTGTCTAGGCGCTGTTTCACTGCTTTATGCTAGAAAGAGGTGTTTTTTATAAAAGAAGCACTTCAGAAATAGTTGAAATTACATTTATTAGGACTATTGGATATTATACAAAATAATCCAAACTATAATAGCCTATAATAGCCTAGCCTACATATTTTAAAATTGTAACATATATTGCTGCCACAATAACCATTTCAAAATTTTTACGTGCTTTCATCTCTTTCCAATTTTTGTTCGCTGAGGTGGAGCTGCGATGAAATATTGTTCTTAAATACTTTCCAGCATTTCAGTAATAAAAGTTTACATCTTATGTACGGTGCTCGGCAGTGATCAAAAAGGATTTAAACAGTGAATTTTGAATCTCTTCTTGTAAACTCAGAGATGTTAGCCTGGCAAGCCAGACCTACATCAAGATGTTAGGTCTGGCAACTCTCCATAGACACGGCTCAATCCGAGGGGCGGGATAAACGGCTGTCTTTTAAAATCCCAACAGTGGAGCTAATGTTAGTTGATAGATTCAACTTTTGAATCTGGCCGGCAAAACTACGAACACATCTTCCTTTTTTAAGAATGACTTAAGTGCCGTTCTTTGCTCTTTTCTCAAAGAAAAACTTAACTCCAAGTCCTCCAGAGTCGTGGCCAAAGCCGACTCAAAAGACTGTTCTCCAGCAGCAGCCGCCATTCTTTGTTTTCAAGTAGCAGGGAACCGTCGCAACGCTGTCGTCATTATGTTAAGCCCGCCCGGCCTACTCTATACACGATGTGATTGGCCTGACCCAATTTAGGTTTTTACAGCTCGAAAGTCAATGGAGAGTTGCTAGAATACCCTGGCTGCTAACATTTTGCTGCCGCTAGGGTGCGTCTAGATTTCTAGGCTACAGAGATGTGGATTCAGACGGCAATTAAATTACCACACGACCTGTTTGTCAAAAAACAGTAGGTACTAATTTGGACAGGGATTTTTACGCGGGTTGGGTGAGAAAAAACACTGATATTATGGATTCGGACGGCACTAAAATCACGACTTACCCCTGTAAATGTTTAAAATACCGTACGAGCCCATGAGAAACAATATTAGCGTCCGAATAGAACTTAACTGACGGTAGCCTGCTTTCACTGGGCTTTAAAAGCACTCTTTTATTAAATTAATAATAATAATATAATTAAAATTCTAACAACAATTAGTGTGATTGACAATTTTATTCTTTGCATGAAAACACTTGAATTAGCCTAAATGAACACTGTCTGTGTGTATTAAAATTTCAGAATTATTTTCATATAGACCTGCAACAGTGATAAGGTAAAGCTAAGAGTGGTCCAGACCAACCTTCCGAACGTATGACTTACTGAAGGTATACTTAACTAAGAACGTTTCAGGAAACACGTATTAACGATAAGGTACAGCTTAAGGTGTAACTTAAGAACGACGTAGCGTTAAGAAGGTTTCGGGAAACCCAGCCCTGTTGTCTCAGTATCATTTCTAAGTTAGTTCCACTGTTAACCCTTACTGTAATTTCTTATTTGCTGCTATTGTAGACTTGTGCAGCCAGTATTAAAATGGAAGTGTGGTGTTCCTATATAGGTCCTTATAGAACCCTCTTGAAAATGAGATGTTGCATCTCAAGAGGCTATCCTTTAATAAATAAATTCAAATTCAAAATTAATACGCAGATTGCATATTAAATGTATTATTTTGTACAATTTTAAGCTATTTGCACTATATTTTAATATATTAAATTGTGCTAAAATGGAACCACTTCAAGTACATTTAGTGCATTTAAGTGTATTTCTTTACAGTTCATTAAAAATATACTTTCATATGTCTTAAACAATATATTTGAAGCTTAATTTTAATGTACTTCAAGAACATTTAAATAGCATTTCTCATTAAAAATGTATTAGCACTACACATAGTTTATTATAAAGCAGTTTTTTCAGTATTCAAAATGGTATCTTAAAAGTGCAAAAATTATTAAGTGTTAGACATACACAGACTTTGAAATCAAGAAAACTTTAATATCTTGTTGTGTACATTGCAAAATAAATACAAATTGTATCAATTTGGACATGAGTGTCCATTTTTATCCTCTTGTCTATAGCACTCTATGGGCCCTATCTTGCACCCAGCGCAAGTGACTTTGTACACCGACGCATGTATCATTCCTATTTTGCACCCGCGCAAAGCGGACTTTTCCCTCCACAGAAGCACGTCGGTAAGTTAGGAAATACACTTGCGCTCCCGGGGGCGGTTCAGCGCAAAGAGGAGGCGTGTTCCGGCGCAAACGTTCATTCATGCTATTTTGCAGGTTTAGAAAACAATTGCGCCACTAACCAGGAAAAAATAGTTTAAAGTCAGTGGCGCGTTGCGCATGTTATTCATATGCTATTTTAAGGGCGCATGCTTGGCCATAATCAATGTAGCGTGTGCACAACGCACATAGCCTACACTTTGATTCTCTCATCTACACAGAAGCAGCAGTTTTCATTTTTGAATACATTATTACGATAGATAGATAGATAGATAGATAGATAGATAGATAGATAGATAGATAGATAGATAGATAGATAGATAGATAGATAGATAGATAGATAGATAGATAGATAGATAGATAGATAGATAGATAGATAGATAGATAGACTATTTATTATAAAAGCATACATCTAGCTTACACATTTACCCAAATTATCATACGCCTGTTTAACCGAAGTTAATTTGGGTGGGTTTCTCCATTTCAATGTAACTTCTCTCTTTTACGGCCGTGACGAGAGCGTTGCTCTCCTTGGCTGTGAACCGCTCCTGGCGCGCGCCTGGCAAATCCGCCGTTTCAATAGCAATCCGCTATGGAAAAAGCGCGTTTGCTCTTAAAGGGAATGTGAGATGACGCTCTGATTGGTTTATTTCACGTTACGCCCAAACCACACCTATGAATAATGAAGCTACTTCAGACCAACCCATTTTAGATTTGCGCCTGGCGCAATAGTCATTTATCCCGCCGGGAAAATAGCAACAGCGCCGAGACCCGCCCACAAAGTTACTTGCGCTTTGCGCTTTGACACTTGCGTTTCAGATCGTTAAAATAGGGCCCTAAGAGTTACACTCATAGAGTGTATACTCATAGTTACTCTATGAGTGCTATACACTCTATAGCTCTCTATGAGTTACATTGAACATGAGAAGAAGCCCAACACAACATACAGTGAGCAAAGTTCAATCAAACTTGCAACTCAATCAACTCAAATTTGCAGCAATAAAGCAACCTTTGAGTATTAGAGGGTATGTTGTAAATTGATACTTGTGGTTTATTTAAACCTATTTCTCATGAACGTGTCTATTGTGGTCAGGCTAACATGCACTCTCTTCACCTCTGTTGCAAAGATTTAAGGAAATTAGAAGTTGTGCAAAATATTGTATGCCAGGACAACTAAGACAAGTGACTTGCAGCTTTACTAAAAAAACAAATAAATAAACAGATTTGTTACATGAATGACTCAAAATTAGACACCTGAAATGGACACGTTGCTAACATTTTCCTAACTGTCAATCACCTTTCAATAGGCCTGATTCAAAAATCTCTATATCGGAGGTGATATGAGATAAAACCATACTTACTACTCTCTTCTTCGCTTGTCTCTGCACTCAGATTTCAGTTTTTCTTATATAAGAGCTGGTCTGAAAAAAAAATAATATATAAAAAAAGAGAGATTATATATACATATGTTACACACATAAGGCAGGCAAATTATGATGAATGATTTGTTTTCTTTTTTAAGAATGACAGTACGCTGCTTAGAACAATGTACTTGGTGGGTAATATACCGGTAATCAAAACCCTTCACAGACTCAGCAGTTTCAGCTCTCTTATAAGCATCCCTTTTAACAATTTAATCTTTGTACTTATTTGTAATTAGAGATATATATTAGAAAGTAATCAAAAAGGCAATAAGGCTGTCAAGCTTGAATAAATATAAACACCAATCAACACACACTACCATAATTGGCTGGTCAGCTCAAGACAAAGTAATATGTTCATAACATTTTTCAAACTTTTCAAAGATCATTTACATCATAACAATGAAGCCAAATTGTTCAGGAAAACAGAAATAAATACACAGCTTCATTTTGTAAATAAAAATAATGTTAATGTAATGTTGTACATGTTATAATGACTAATTCTGTTTTTTTTGCAGATGCATGATTGGACAATGTTTTATAGTTGTTTTAAGACAGACAAATGTCTCCACATAGATTTTAAAGGGTAACTAAACCCTAAAACAACCTTTTTTAGTTAATGATATGTAAGACTGGGGCTTTATTAATGTTGTTCATTGATTCAAGTAATTTTTTTGACATTTGGGTTTAAAGTGTTTTAATTCTACAATATATGGTGAAAAAACATCTGAGTGCTGCCCTCTTCAGATTGAACGGTGGCTACTGCAGTTGAATTTTCCTATTGGAAGTTGTGCCAATACACAAGACGCTTACAGAGAGACACGTCCCAGATGCATGCCCCCCCTTCGCTGGGCTCTGCCCAATTTTCCAGCATTTTTCAAATATTGCCAGTGGTTGGAGTCAGGCTCTGGCCAGGGGTTTAGTTACCCTTTAAACAGATTTATCAAAGACTTTTGACTTTTCGAGAATAAAGTCGAAACGTTTCATGAATAAAGTCTATATTATATTATATTATATTATATTATATTATATTATATTATATTATATTATATTATTCTCAAAATGTTTCAACTTTATTCTTGAAATGTTTCAACTTTAATCTCGGATTTTTTAACAGATTTTTTTTCTCCCTTACCTTCGACTGTCAGCAAGTGTCTGAAATCGCCTCTTATACCCTTAAATATGGCATTATTTGAGGGGAAAGCCATTTGTAGTGGTGTCCTTAACCATAGTGGACATTATTGAGTGCACTCATTCAATCCCACAATGCACTGCAATAACGAGTGTACAACTGTACTCTCAATGGCTAGAAAATACCCATAATTCACTGTGAGAGTCGCGTGTCGAATCAATTCCTGCGTCTGACAAGAAGATGGCACCCGCAGCCGAATCATCTATCCATTTTTTAAACCGCTGTGGCTACAGTGTAATATACAGGAATACATTCCTTTTTAATTGATTGTTAAATGGTTGAACTAGAGTTTATACATGCTAGTTTCCATGGCAGAGTTCAAGATAAATCTTTTCAGTACTACTAGCTGCAAGTTTGCTACGTCACAAGCTCAAACGATGCAAAAGCAGCAGCCCTTCTGGCACACTCAGTGTCCGAATTCATTATGATATCGAATGATATCGATCTTTACTTTCTGGCATACACCATGCCTATCAATTAAGTTTACTGATTGGCGGTGGAAACGCAAGCCGGATCAGGGTTTACCGTCCTGAATCATACTGTACCTTAGTGTACTGTACTGTACTGTACCGCTCGGTGTAAACAAGGCATTAAGTAACCTACATAATTCGTCACATAATTGTTTGATTGGTGCTTTTGTCCCCAAATTCAGAAGTGTGGAGCGCAAATATCATGGAAAACAGAGGGCCTAAGAGCGGTGGCAGATTAATGAAGCAAACTTTATTAACAGATGTTTATAATGTTTAGATGTTTAAAGATGTTTATATGTTCTTTATTAACAGAACAATGGCAGCCTGCCGTTCACTGGCGTTCTTGGTGGACTCAGGTCTGGAGAAGAGAGACAGAACTCAGGAGACACAGTGTCCAGGTCTAGTCGAGAAGTAGAAGACGAGCACAGACCTCAGCCGGCAGACTCAGCACCACGAACAGCGACTGGAAGAGCGAACGCAGGCAGCAGGGGGACTGGGCAGAGATCAACCCGTACTCGGGTCATATGTGTATTCTAAGTCCTCCCTAGGGGTAGGCACTGTGTTCCATATTCCACCTGGGATATACTACCCAGTGTACCTTGGTATTCCTGCGTTGAGCCTAGCTCTTCGTCAGTGCTAGTCGTGATTGAATTGGGACCCCCATTTCGTCAGTCACTGACGTAACTCGGAGTGACTGAACGAAAGAGAACGTCTCGGTTAGGTATGTAACCCTCGTTCCCTGAGGACGGAAACGGAGACGTTACGCCCCGCTGCCACAACCGCTGTACCGCTGGAACAGCCAGGAGTTCTGTCTCGGCTCCTCAGCATAACATAATGTGAGATTGCCGCGCATTACCTTTTATACCCATGCGGTGGGGCAAAGTTGTGCTATGCAAATTCCACAGACCCATGGAATTGTTTTGCCATTGGCTCATTTTGAAGAACTCAAAGGTGATAGGCTTCTAAGTGAAACCAGTTTGTCAGTCACTGACGTAACGTCTCCATTCCCTCCTCAGTGAACGAGGGTTACATACGTAACCGAGATGATATCTGCTCAAATTTAGATGTTTATAATGTGGTAACAATAATTTTTTATAGTGATGAGTGGCTCGATCACTTCAGTAAGTGGTCTCTGCAAACACTGTAAGTTTGGGTCACTCGTGCAGTGCATTTGAAAAGCAAAACGCGAGCAAACATTAGGCTACATGTTTTTACTCCAATCTCATTTCATAATAACATGTGTAGCGCCCCCTAGCGTGTCTAGCTATTAGTGTGGAGTGCGCTCCCCGAATTCCTATGTGGCGAGAGATCTTTCTCTCTAATATTAATTAATGCTCTACTGTAATTCCCTAATTATTAGTTACTTGTTAGCATTTACCTTAATGCAAAATGGCAATAAAGTGTCTTTATAGCTAAATGAAAGTGAAACACTAATTGTATGCAGCTATCTCAAGTGCTTGGTTAAATAAACATTAACGTTTTAAATTACATTAATATTCTACCCGTTTTAAATGGCTATCAATACTATAAGTGCAATAAGCATCAACTGAAATGTCACTTAGGCTATCTTCAGCATTAAAATGATCAATATCATAAACCCAGTGTAATGAAATTCTTCAACAGAAATACGTTTAAACTATTTACTGAAAAAAATATAGTATTTACATATATACAGTTCAAATATCAAAAGTGCAATTCAAATGAAACACAGTTCAGTCAAATGACAAATTCTACAAAAACACTCAATTCCCCAAAATTAAAGCTAAGCCGGCAAATGACTAAATGGCCACTCAATGAAATAAAATAAATACCCAGACAGTCAGAGGAGGACACGTTGCAGGCCTGTAGCGTGGTTTGGGAGCGGAGAGACCTTAAACACAATGGTCGCTTCGCGCAGTGGCGCAGCAAAAAAAAAAAAAAAACTCACTGCTGTCGTTGTGCTGGTCGTTGTCGTCGTCCACGCCGCGGCAACGCGGTGCTGGCGATGCTGGTGGTTGAAGACGTCGTCCGACAGCTAAGCAGGGAATGGCTCTGGAGATAAGTGTTTTTTCAGACGATGCACAAAAGGGCAACCGAGCAGGCTACTCGCTGGCATAGTCTTTGTATCTGAATCGTGCTGACTAGCCGTCCACTCTTTCTCCTCATTGAAAACTCTAACCGAGTCCTTCACAACCATTAACTATTACACTGTAAACTTAGTCAAAATGTCTGTAACTCACTCTTTGTGCAGTATACAATTACATTTCATTTACCATCACACGCATTAAACTTGGTGTTTTACCAATTTTTAACGTGGCAGTCACAGCGCAGTTCTCACTCATGTGTCTCTCTCTCTTTCGTTTCTCCAACGTTATCTTCCTGCTTCCTCGCGACCTCTCACCCTGACCCCTGATTGGATCTTTCTTCTAGGTAAGTGAATTTTAACTAACTTATTTTTTAACACACATAAACATTATTTAAACATTTTTAACAACATGAAATGTACATTTTAAAGAAATTAACCAAAATTAAAATAATGGTTTTAGGGAATACCCAAAATTTCCCATAGGGCTACATCCTCCCCTTACTAAATGTCTAAATGTCCTCATTAGACATAAAACATAATCCCCACATTCAACTATGTAGAGTAATTAACTTTTTATATATATATATTTTTTTTTTTCAGAACTATGAGCTCCTACTTATGAACTAAGTGGAAACCTAGTGTTTTCCTAGTTTAATAATTACTCCTCTATGAACTATGGTAAGTGGTTGCTCACTTGCCTTTCCAGGTTCATCATAGGTAAGTCTCAATACAGGTTTTATTCGTCTTTTCTCAGTTATGCTTGGTCTAAGTACTCTATTAACTTTTGTTTTAGAGCTCAGTTTTTCTTTAGGTGCGTAGACAGAATTTCTTCCAGCTTCCAGGTCTGTTCCGGAATCATAAGGATCCGAATCGGTTACCGCTTGACCTTCTTCGTCATCGTCTATGTTGGACTCTAGCTCTTCTGCTGACTGCACCGGATTTGGTTCTTCATACTGTGAACGCACTGAGACTCCATCGGACACTTCTCTCTTCTTCAGTAGACGTTCCACGTACTCCCGGTATGGTCTACTGGAATGGTCACACTCCACATCAGATGAGGAATCCGTCATCTCTGGGACTTCTTCTCTTTGACTCATGATTGGCTGTCTTTGTCTTGTTCGGGTTGAACGTGTTCTGGGTCTCACAGGGGTTTCTTCACACGCTTGCTCTACTGGGATCCTCACAGCTTGCCCAATAGGTAAGATGTGGTCACGATGGATGGTTCTTACTCCGCCTCTGCCTCCCTCAGGTCTCACACGGAATACAGGTAAGTTCGGCATCTTTCCTACCACTACATGGGGTATGGAACTCCATCGGCTTTCCAGCTTGTGCTTCCCTTTGAGTCCTAGATTCTTTAGAAGAACACGGTCTCCTTCCTGTATGTTCTGAAAACTGACCTTTTGATCATAGGCTCTCTTGTTCCTCAAGTGAGTCTTGTCAGCAGCTTGACTAGCCAGTTGATAGGCTCTTTGCAGGTCACGTTTCAAGCTTTCAACGTACTGGAAATGGTTCCTCTCCTCCGTTCCATCTTTTGACGTTCCAAAGCACAGGTCTACAGGTAGTCTAGCTTCCCTACCGAACATTAAGTAGTAAGGAGAGTATCCCGTCGCATCACTTTTTGTGCTGTTGTACGCATGCACTAATGAGGCTACATGCTGACCCCAGGACCTCTTCTTCTCTTGGCCTAACGTAGCCAGCATAGAGAGCAGTGTACGGTTGAACCGCTCCGGCTGGGGGTCCCCCTGAGGGTGATACGGAGTCGTTCGTGATTTCCGTATGCCCAAGGTGGTCAGCAGTTCTCTTATCAGTCTTGACTCAAAATCTCTTCCCTGATCAGAATGAATCCTAACAGGTAAGCCATAGTGAACAAAATACTTTTCGACTAGGATCTTAGCTACTGTCAGGGCTTTCTGATTCTTTGCAGGAAAGGCTTGTGCATATCTGGTATAGTGATCGGTCACCACCAGGACGTTACTAATGCCTCTGGAATCGGGTTCCATTGACAAAAAGTCAATACACACAAGGTCCATAGGACCACTGCTGGTGATTTGGTGTAGGGAAGCGGCTTTCTTGGCAGGTGTTTTACGAGTGATGCACAGTCCACAATTCCGCACATATTCCTCTGTATCATGAGCCATTTTGGGCCAGTAGAATCTTGCTCTTAGGTGTTGAGTTACCCTCTCCACACCTAAGTGGCCCATGTCGTCATGAAGAGAGTGCAACACCACTTCTCTGAACTCAGCAGGCAGCACAAGCTGTAGTGCCTCCTCTGCAGCTTTCTTGCTTGCTCTGTACAGAAGTCCATCTCTCATCACAAGTCTGCCAACTTCCCTCTTCATCAGTAGCATCTCTGGGTCTAAGTCTTTGTTGCTAGGCCAGACTCCCTGTTTCAATGCCTCAATCACACGTCTGATCACAGCATCCCTCTTCTGGGCAGTCATCAAGTCCACTTTTGATAGTTGCTCCAGTGAGCTGAGGTGTAACTGAGATGGAAAGGCATGCACTTCCGGAATACAGGCTGGCGAAGCTCCTAATTGTTCCACATATCTGGGGGACGAATTTGGGGATACATTCACTTCCACCCGCCGACATATGGACTTCACTATGTTCTGAGACATGCCATCCCCCTCCCCGTCTTCAGGCAAGTTGCGAGACAGCAAGTCAGCGTCAATGTTTGCCTTCCCAGGCCTATACTTTACGTCGAAGTCATAGTTGGCCAGGGCTGCAAGCCAACGATGACCTGTCGCATTGAGTTTGGCCGTGGTAAGTACATAAGTCAAAGGGTTATTGTCGGTGCATACGGTGAACTTGGCTCCATAGAGGTAGTCGTGAAATTTATCAACGACAGCCCATTTCAACGCAAGGAACTCTAGCTGGTGTACAGGGTATCGCTGTTCAAGAGAGCTCAACTTTCTGCTGGCGAATGCCACCGGTCTTAACCCTTCTGGATGTTCCTGATAGAGTACGGCACCAAGCCCTTTGAAACTTGCGTCTGTGTGCAGGACATATGGCTTATTAGCATCAGCAAATGCCAGTACAGGCGCATTGAGCAGACACTGAATGATATGGTTGAATGCATCCGTGCAAGACTGATCCCATCGGTCGCTGAATGGTTCTGTGTCTTTAAAATACGTCTTGGTCTTGTCTGGAGCTTGCTTCCTTCCACGCTGGGTGGGTGCATAGCCCTTTGTCAGTTCTGTGAGGGGCCTAACGATCGCAGAGTAGTTTGCTATAAAGCGTCGATAATACCCACAGAAACCTAAAAAAGACCGCAGTGACTTAAGGTCTGTGGGCTTAGGCCACCTAGCGACTGCCTCTAGCTTTTCAGGGTCAGTAGCAACACCATCCGTGGACACTATGTGACCCACATACTTAACCCTGGGTTGACAAAATTGGCACTTGTCAAGGGAGAGTTTTAGCCCTACCTCTTCCAGCCTATCTAATACTCGCAGGAGGCGTTCTTCGTGTTCTTCTAATGAACGTCCAAAGACTATGAGATCATCCAAATAAACTAACACCTGAAGGAGATTCATATCGCCGACAGCTTTCTCCATAAGTCTTTGGAACGTGGCAGGCGCTCCTGTTATGCCTTGGGGCATCCTTTCAAATTGGAAAAATCCCAGGGGACAAATGAAGGCGGTTTTTTCTTTGTCCTCCTCTGCCATGGCGATCTGGTAGTAGCCACTACGTAAATCAAGGACAGAAAACCATTTGCTCCCAGTTAAACAATCTAACGCATCGTCTATGCGAGGAGTCGTGTACTGGTCTGGAATTGTACGACTATTAAGGGTCCTATAGTCAATGCACATTCTGATACGCCCAGTCTTCTTTCTGGCTATCACAATTGGTGATGCATACTGGCTACGTGACTCCTTAATTATACCAGCCTTTAACAACTCTTGCAAATGCTGACGAACATCATCAATATCTGCTGGAGCTAAACGTCTTGAACGTTCTCTGAATGGCTTTGCGTCAGTCATCCTAATATGGTGTTCCACATCCTTTGCCAGGCCGACATCCCACTCATGCAATGAGAATACGCTCGCACGCTCACATAACTTTTGACGGAGTCGCGCTTTCCATTGTGGTGGTATGGGCGAGTCGCCAAACTGGATCAGTTGAGGGTCTAACTCTGTTGGTACAGTCACTGCCTCAGTTTCAACTTTCAGAGATGGAACGACTGGATCAGCGTGACACAGCTGGCCTAAGACAGTTCCAACTGGAATGACTGTGTCCTTCATGGACTCATTCTGTATAAGGACAGTGAGTTGATCATCCACTGCAGTACCATGCACAACCATAGGCTGCAGCAGTACTCCGGATGGTAATGGGGTTGTGGGTGATGCCTCAACCATCAACAGGTCGTTACCCAGAGGCCTCTTCAACTCCACTTCACAAATGGCACAGCATTCACCACCAGGAGATAAGGTTAGTGATCCTGGACCCATCCACTTCACACATGCCATTTCATCCTCTTCACCCTCAATGGTTGGTTGGTCTGTGTGAACAATGGAGTTCTTTGCCTTTATGCCAAGAGTCTGGGCAATGTCCACTCCTGTGGTCTCTTGGCAGAGCATGGACAGTCTCTGGAACAGGTTTGCATTGGTGCCTAGGATCACAGGGGTCTTTTCAGGACTTTGTGGACTTGGGCAAATCAGAGCAAGAACGGAAAGTGTCTCCTTGGCACCTGTGACCTTCTCTGGAAATTCCATATCCACTACAACATATCCAAGGTAGGGGTAACTGGCGTCGCTTAAACCCCATATCGCCAACCCTGACACTGGCTGGATTGGGACATCAGGTAAGTTGTGTTTGTACCAGGTCTCGAAGATAATCGTGATTTGAGAGCCGCTATCAAGAAGTGCATCGCAGAGCTGGCCATTTATCTTCAATGGAATGATTGAACAGGGGCCGATCAGTCCTTGAGGAATGCCTCTTTCAAGTGTGGTTACTTCACTTTTCTTAGCTGAGCACACTGTGTGAAGACTGCCTGATGCTTGAGAAGATGGATCACCTTGTTTAGCTTTCTTTAGAGCTTGTATTAGCTTTTGAATCACTTTGGCCTGATTCTCTGCATTCTGGCATTTGGCAGAGTAATGGCTGTTTTCACCACAGCTAGGGATGCACCGATACCACTTTTTCCAGACCGAGTCCGATACCGATACTTTAATTTTTGGTACTCGCCGATACCGATACCGTAACCGATACCTGTATTTTTAATTTTCAATTAATTTTTAATTCATGCATTTGTAATTTTTTAAATGTATTGGTAGAGAAACCAAAAGCATATCAATCATATTAGTTGTTTATTAAATTTAAACTTAATTTGTTCATCAACTATATATTTAATGCACTGCATATTCATTACTGTATAAATTAAATATAGATGGATCTTTTTGTAAAGTAAAAAAAAGGTAGCCTATTTAGTCAAGAGCAGTGAGTAATTTATTTGTCCTTTGTTTGATTAACATTAAAACACAGCAGCAGATTAATGAAACTGCTGCACCTTTAAGACCGAACGCACGGACCCCATTTGAATTATTCCAGAGACAATTTACTGTCTACGTTCACTTGAGATATAACCGACTTTGTTTACTAGGATACTCACCAACAGTGAAAAATGAATTCATCCATACAAGCGCAAGACGTGAAAGACTTCCATTCAGTATCGCACGCTGTCTGAGGCGATGGTTTTCGGGGCGCGCGCTTTGGATGTTTGAAGTTCATGTAACTTCTTGACCTGCAAATGTCCTGTAATAATGTAGGCAACCACTCGTTAAACATAAATAAGGTAACAGTTCATGTTTTACTTACATATACGATTTAGTTTTAATCCAAATAACACGTGCTGAGTGAACGATCAGCAATCAAGAGCATTCAACAGAAGTGCTCTCTCTCTCTCTCTCTCTCTCTCTCTCTCTCTGGTCAGTTAACGTTAATAATAAGCTACATGCCTCGTTTTACTTTCTTTGCCATTGACATCCCACTGACATCTGATGCGCTCGACCAGCTCGCGCGTCTGTGCCGCTTGCGCGCTCAATCCACTGCGTGTTTTTCTCTTATCAGCTCGCGCACCACAGGCGTTACTATATTCTGTTTAATATTTCACTAATAAGATATATTTACCTCATAGACAGCCTTCTTTTTTTATCCCCATTATAATTTCTGTTGTCAGTGTTTCTTTGTCTGGACACAAACACCGTACACACGCTGCCTGGTATCGGTTGTTGGTATCGGGGCATTTTTACGAGTACGAGTAGGAGTTCATGAGCTCAGTATCGGCCCGATACCCGATACTGGTATCGGTATCGGTGCATCCCTAACCACAGCGATAACAAAAGTTCCCATCTGAGTCGTTTGGTGGTTGCTTTCTATTATCACTATGGGCTTGTCTTGATTGCTCTACTCGAAGAACTGAAGTAGGGGATTCAGATACTTTAAGCTTATGGCCTGCCATTTGCTTTTGCAGGTTTTTCACTTGTTTTCTTAAAACAGCTACTTCACTAACACCACCTGTCTCTGGGGTGGGCATGTTTGTCATTGACACAGGTCCTTTGCTATCTGCTACCACCTGACTAGGCAAAGTACTCAGGGCAGTGAACATTGACTTGAGTTCTTGAATTTCTGTTCTCAAACGCTCAACATCATCCTGTCTACTGTCTGTAGCAGGGTTTGTGTGAACTCTCTGGACAGAGGTGTTCAGCTTCATCCTTGATGACTCGTACTCTTCTTCACTTCTGATCTCACTCAGCAGTTCCAAGAATGATGGAGGGTTTTCCTTCCTTTCCCTGAGTTTGAGATGGACAAGCATCATATCGGAGTGGACAGCACCTCTCAGCAGCTGCTCCATTCGAGCACGGTCAGCACGGCCTGTAGAGAGACCTCCGCGACGAACTACCTTGGTCAACGACAACTCTACGCGCCTCAGAAAGTCAGACAACTTTTCCTTTGGCTGCTGCTGTAGCAACCTAAAGGCAAAATACAGGTCTTCCCCTGTCTCAGCAGACCCAAAAGCACTCTCAATGGCTTCTAAGCACAGAGCAGGACTAACCTCTGGATCAGTAGTCCGCACAGCCTTTACGACAGCTAACGCAGGACCTTTCAGACTTTCCATGATACGTCGTCGTTTCTCCTTAGTGGAACACTCGCTCTCCTCGACCATCAGGCGTGCATGTTCTAACCAATGCTCAAGAGACTCTTCTCCAACAGGAGTTGGCAAAGTACCGGAGAACACTCTCAGACGACGGTAACTGCTGTTCTCACCTGATGGTTTCCCCATCTTATCCAACAAATCACCTACTGCACGAAAAATAGACTCTGCCGAGCCACCCTCTGGCGGTTCTCCCAACAAACTCTTTAACGGGCTCGGAGGAGCAGGACTTTCCGAAGCAATAACAATCATCCAATTTTTCGTCTTGCCCTCTGGCAACAGTTCAGGAGGGACTTTGGTGGGGTCCACAGTCTCTTTACACTCGCATAGCACTCTGTGACTATCCAGCTTCAGACTAACTGTCCTTCCTCTCACCCGCACTCGGCCTAAGGCTTTGATAGTTCCTAGGGCTTCTTCAATCTGGGCATTCGCAACGTCTTCTGGAATCAGTACCATGAGGGAATGGGCATCATCCAACTCTTCTCTTCTGCACCAGTCTTTGAGCTCTTGAACTAATTCTGCCGTGCTACAATTAGCCTCCATTTTCTTTTAGGTTTTTAGTTTAAATAAACTATTTGAATTATTTTTCTTGGAGAATCTAATAACAAATTTCAGGCTAATTGTTAACAGATATTAACTTAAGTTAGCATAGATTTTTAGCTTCTCAGTAAACTATGACTTAATTTTTATTTTTTTTGAGAAACTAACAAAAATGTAACTGCTACTGCTCACGGCTATTAGCATCAAATTACAAGTTAGTTAATAGCATTAATTAACATCCCGGACGAGCCCCCATTTTATGTAGCGCCCCCTAGCGTGTCTAGCTATTAGTGTGGAGTGCGCTCCCCGAATTCCTATGTGGCGAGAGATCTTTCTCTCTAATATTAATTAATGCTCTACTGTAATTCCCTAATTATTAGTTACTTGTTAGCATTTACCTTAATGCAAAATGGCAATAAAGTGTCTTTATAGCTAAATGAAAGTGAAACACTAATTGTATGCAGCTATCTCAAGTGCTTGGTTAAATAAACATTAACTTTTTAAATTACATTAATATTCTACCCGTTTTAAATGGCTATCAATACTATAAGTGCAATAAGCATCAACTGAAATGTCACTTAGGCTATCTTCAGCGTTAATAAACACTTTCATTTTAAACCAGGCTACTGTAAACTCAATAATATTATCTTGCTTTAAGTATCAAAATTATCAATATCATAAACCCAGTGTAATGAAATTCTTCAACAGAAATACGTTTAAACTATTTACTGAAAAAATATAGTATTTACATATATACAGTTAAAATATCAAAAGTGCAATTCAAATGAAACACAGTTCAGTCAAATGACAAATTCTACAAAAACACTCAATTCCCCAAAATTAAAGCTAAGCCGGCAAATGACTAAATGGCCACTCAATGAAATAAAATAAATACCCAGACAGTCAGAGGAGGACACGTTGCAGGCCTGTAGCGTGGTTTGGGAGCGGAGAGACCTTAAACACAATGGTCGCTTCGCGCAGTGGCGCAGCAAACAAAAAAAAACTCACTGCTGTCGTTGTGCTGGTCGTTGTCGTCGTCCACGCCGCGGCAACGCGGTGCTGGCGATGCTGGTGGTTGAAGACGTCGTCCGACAGCTAAGCAGGGAATGGCTCTGGAGATAAGTGTTTTTTCAGACGATGCACAAAAGGGCAACCGAGCAGGCTACTCGCTGGCATAGTCTTTGTAGCTGAATCGTGCTGACTAGCCGTCCACTCTTTCTCCTCATTGAAAACTCTAACCGAGTCCTTCACTATGGAGCTAATAATATGACAAAACGATTTGAATTTGAATTGTGTAAATTTGAATTATTTGCAAGTGAAATCTAACAAAATTGAATTTTAGGTGGTAGTTTAAATAGTTCTGAATTTGATTTTTTTTAAACGAATATTGAACATTTGAAATTTAACAAACTGAAATGTTTTTATGGCTGAATTTTATAGACATGTATTTTCCAACAGCTAGTTTTTTTTTGTTCTGAATTCGTATACTGCAAATATTCAGTTTAAAAAAATACAGATTCAAGTTTTCAAGATGAAGAAATTCGGAACTTCAAATTCAGTTTTCTAAAATTCAAGTTCAAAAATTCAAGTTCAAAAATTCAAGTTCAAAAATTCAAGTTCAAAAATTCAGATCTTACAGAAAGTAGGTCACAGGTCATCCACAGGGAAGAGTAAAGGATCTCAGATAAGTCGAACAGAGCATTTTGGCTGCACTGCAGTAGTTTTCTGCCGCAAACGCGGTGGTGGTTCAAGAGAATCCGTGTATCTTTCGTTCAGTCGTTTTTTTTATTTAATATTAAGAGTAGAAAAATGAGAAAACAGCTTGAGTATTAGATTTCTAATATTCTAGTAATAATAGTCCGCTGTTGCACGGAGCTTACAAAAATTGTGTATTGCAACTATAGGCTATATTTCATTTCCTCATCAAACAACTAGACTAACGAATGGCTCGGCACAACAGAAGAGCCCAGAAAGGGCTTTTTCTCTGAGTAGACCAGCAGTTGGTCTGAATTTGCTATAGCCTATTTTCCGGACTGTATAGGCTAAGTCACGTTTTATGAAACACGCTGTGATTTATTCCAAAGTGACTCTGGCATATATAATGCATTTAACATTAAATAATATAAATGTTGACTTTCAAAAGTAGGCGCGCCAAGAAGGCTATTCTCTGTATTTTGGTTCATTTTTGGTGAGCGCCAGAAAGATCTAAAGAGACCGAGACGTGCTAAAGCAGCGCATCATGTTGTTTTATTTATTTTTCAATGGCATTATATTTTGTAGTCATTTTGAATGTATACAAATAAAAATATACATTTTACTGTTTCGAATTATGTCATATTATCTGTATAGTTATTTCCCAGCAGTGGAACAAATCCAAGTGATGGCGCTCGCATCGCGCTCTCACACAACATACTTTCAGACCTGACGTTACTTCATATCGCAGACTGTTCATTATCAAAATGAAACACAGTCAACCAAACATATAAAAAGTTATTCTGCCTAATTTTATTGGTCTGTTGTACAATATAAAGGGCAAGCTGTGCCGCACACAGTCCTACTCCAAACATTTCCCTTGCTGTGAAGACGCTGATTTAGCCTATACGTGTATTTTGGGATTCGACTGAAGTATGACGCCTTCTTTATATTAATAGTTAGCATCCACGTGTTACATTGCAAATATGAAAACTTTTGACTGAATGAGAGATGCGCGACCGTTTCGATTTAAATAAATTTGTTTAGGCTTGGCGTTTAAAATAGGCTAAATGTTGTTTGTAATAAAGGGCACAATATAGCCTCTTTTATAGGCTATGTAGCCTATATTATTTTATTAGGCCTATACATGGCTACTTATTTTTCATTCTTGTTGTTTTTTCTTGGTGGAGACCATTTGGGCAAAAAACAAACAAAAAAACAAACAAAAAAAAACATATTGTGTTCATTACCCCCACCCACATTTGGGCTTAATCACTGTTATAATTAGGGGTTCCTTGGAAATGTATTTAGGTGTAGACAAAATCAGTTATGTTTATTTCATAAATATGAACGCATCTCCCGGACACTAGCCGTTAGTCTACTTCCTTGGCCTATTTTTTTAGCTGGCCAATTCTCAAAATCTGTGTGGAAAAGCTGCGGAGCTTTTTTTTTTTTATTCTTTTTTATTATTATTTATTTTGGAAGTTTAGTTGCCATAGAAAATAACACAGTTTTGTTTAACATCAATTGATACTCAATATTAATGGAATAAATAAATGTAATGTCAGAGAATGCACAAAGCGCATCCTTTTGAGATGTAAATTACAATACATTTTAATTTAAATAAAACACAAAAGGCCTAGCTACATCATAAAACTCAGAAGATGATGTATTTTAATATATTATATTATACTTTTTTATATGTTTGTTTGACTGTGTTTCATTTTGATAATGAGCAGTCTGCGATATGAAGCAACGCCAGGTCTGATAGTAGGCTATGTTGTGTGAGAGCGCGATGCGCTGGCGCCATCACTTGGATTTGTTCCACTGCTGGGAAATAACTTAATACTCTGTTATTTATAGTCAATTTGTGTACATTCAAAATGACTACAAAATTTCATGCCATTGAAAAATAAATAAAACAACATGATGCGCTGCTTTAGCACGTCTCGGTCTCTTTAGATCTTTCTGGCGCTCACCAAAAATGAACCAAAATACAGAGAATAGCCTTCTTGGCGCGCCTACTTTTGAAAGTCAACATTTATATTATTTAATGTTAAATGCATTATATATGCCAGAGTCACTTTGGAATAAATCACAGCGTGTTTCATAAAACGTGACTTAGCCTATACAGTCCGGAAAATAGGCTATAGCAAATTCAGACCAACTGCTGGTCTACTCAGAGAAAAAGCCCTTTCTGGGCTCTTCTGTTGTGCCGAGCCATTCGTTAGTCTAGTTGTTTGATGAGGAAATGAAATATAGCCTATAATTGCAATACACAATTTTTGTAAGCTCCGTGCAACAGCGGACTATTATTACTAGAATATTAGAAATCTAATACTCAAGCTGTTTTCTCATTTTTCTACTCTTAATATTAAATAAAAAAACGACTGAACGAAAGATACACGGATTCTCTTGAACCACCACCGCGTTTGCGGCAGAAAACTACTGCAGTGCAGCCAAAATGCTCTGTTCGACTTATCTGAGATCCTTTACTCTTCCCTGTGGATGACCTGTGACCTACTTTCTGTAAGATCTGAATTTTTGAACTTGAATTTTTGAACTTGAATTTTTGAAATTGAATTTTTGAACTTGAATTTTAGAAAACTGAATTTGAAGTTCCGAATTTCTTCATCTTGAAAACTTGAATCTGTATTTTTTTAAACTGAATATTTGCAGTATACGAATTCAGAACAAAAAAAAACTAGCTGTTGGAAAATACATGTCTATAAAATTCAGCCATAAAAACATTTCAGTTTGTTAAATTTCAAATGTTCAATATTCGTTTTAAAAAAATCAAATTCAGAACTATTTAAACTACCACCTAAAATTCAATTTTGTTAGATTTCACTTGCAAATAATTCAAATTTACACAATTCAAATTCAAATCGTTTTGTCATATTATTAGCTCCATACTTCACAACCATTAACTATTACACTGTAAACTTAGTCAAAATGTCTGTAACTCACTCTTTGTGCAGTATACAATTACATTTAATTTACCATCACACGCATTAAACTTGGTGTTTTACCAATTTTTAACGTGGCAGTCACAGCGCAGTTCTCACTCATGTGTCTCTCTCTCTTTCGTTTCTCCAACGTTATCTTCCTGCTTCCTCGCGACCTCTCACCCTGACCCCTGATTGGATCTTTCTTCTAGGTAAGTGAATTTTAACTAACTTATTTTTTAACACACATAAACATTATTTAAACATTTTTAACAACATGAAATGTACATTTTAAAGAAAATAACCAAAATTAAAATAATGGTTTTAGGGAATACCCAAAATTTCCCATAGGGCTACACATGACATAAAAACATTTGAAGTAACACATGGTAATCCATATATTTTTCTCTACTGTAGTGTACTGAAGTGTTCCTTTCTAATGATGTATAGTTATAGACCGCCTGCATTTCTCCACCCCAAAAATAAGAGTTTTCTGTAAAGTAAAATTATGTATTATTGTTATTATTATTTTATGCAGCCCTACAAGTATATGCCTACAAGGCACAACAAACCTGGTGTTCTTTATATATTTTTTGGTGAATTCACAATTAGATTTTCTTTCCCAAATTGTGTTGCTCCTGATATCTGCATGCCATGGTCACAGGTGTTTTTTTTTTTGGTTTTTTTTACATAGACCAGATGCCACTGTCACAGGAGTCTCCTAAACCTGTTTACATGAACATGGTCAAATGAAAATGCAAACGCCTTGGGAATGACAGGTATGTTGAACAGGAACTGTTTAGGGAATGGCACAAAGGTGTGAGACTGTTCAAGTCTCTGTCTTTAGATCAGTGTGTTCAATAATGTGCAGTTTTATCCTTTATGTATCTTTGGAATATGTTGTGTTGTTGTAAATAAATCCAAACAATCAAAAAGCCATTATTTTAATCTCACCAATTTTTTTGTTCTAGTTCCCTCACAGTCCCACCTGAGAGGGCCATTAGGGGAAGTTCTTTGTCTTCCCATGTATGAAAAACATTCATATTCATGATGATTCACGCACTCCCCGCATACAGCTTTCTTGCACATAACGTATCTTACAAAATCAATATATTGTTTTATGTTAATGAGTGGGCAGGATGATTTTCACATAGGTGAAGCAAATATTTAAGGCTACGTGATTCAGTTTTCAAAAGTCTTGTGAACAAATAAACAGTATAGGTTTTATGGCCTTATTTCAGTGATTTTTTTTTTTTTTTCACAAACCACGCATAAACGTCATTTTCTTAAAACTACAAACTTTCCATACTTGCTGCTCACATGTTATTGTAGCAGTGTTTGTGTTGAATACAGTGTAATCAGACTTTAGCCATGAAAATGTTAAAGTCGTTGACATTCAGGTAGCGGCAAGAGGAGTGATTCACAACTGTGGTAAGTGACTTATTATTTTAGTTTATTTTTCATGTTTGTGACTCCTATACTATGAAGGTATATTCGCGGTTCATATTGGTAACCCCCGGATGACGCATCCTCCGACAGGGCGCGAAGGAGACCTGCACAGGGCTTCAGCAGGGCGGTCGCGGTAGTGTTTCACACATTCCAAAAACCAAAAAAAGTATTTCACACATTCCCCGGCGCTATACAGGCAGAAATGGGCAGTTTACGATATTGCCAGAAAATCTATGGGTTCCTATGTTAAAGGGTTAGTTCACCCAAAAATTTAAATTCTGTACACCCTCATGTTGTTCCAACCCAAGACTTTCGTTCATCTTCGGAACACAAATTAAGATGTTTTTGATTAAATCTGAGAGCTGTCTCACTTCTCCATAGGCTTCTATTTTATTGAAACTGGCCGACTCAGAAAGTTAATAAAGACAATGTTTAAAATAGTCCAAGTGACTACAGTGGTTCAACCATAAGTTTATCAAGTGACGAGAAATCCTTTTTGCACAAAAACAAACAAAAATAACAACTTTATTAAACTATTCATTTTCTTCTGTGTCGGCCTCTGAGTGAGTCATGTAGTGTAACAGCGCAGCACTTCTGGGTTGTACATCAGAACGTAGGCTCACTATTCAGCATCACACGCATCACACACATGACCGTCGGCCAATAGTGAGCCTACGTTCTGCTGTAAGTTCAAACAACCAGTTTTTTTATTTTTTTTTTACCCTTGTTGCTGCAATCAAGCAGAGATGGTCCACTTAATTCACGATAGAGGCGGGTAAAGTTATGAAGTTTGACTGACATTTTGAGGATCCAATAGAGATATGATATAATAGAGATATTAATAATAATATTATCCTCAATGTAATTGGGGTCCCCTGGACATATGTGCCTAGAGTAAATAAATCCGGCCCTGGGAACAGGACCGTGAAGCTTTGGGGGTGTTGATGAATTTGATCTACTCTATCTGCGTTGATCGTCGTTCTGAATCGTGTAGGATGAAATGTCAGGACACCGGATGTGGTCTTTGACAAAAATATGAATTTCTCAGCTTTTTGCTCAAAATGTTTCTTTTTTTTATGAAACTTACCCACATTCAAGTGTTGATAAAAAATAATGCATGAAGCTATACAATAAAAGGTGTGTTCTTTTTTTTCTCTTTTTATATTCTGGGGGCCATGAAAGTTTTGTGAAAATGAACAAAAATGCTGGTGCTTACTGGCAACTATTTTCAAAAATGCTGGCGGGGAAAGAGTTAAGAAAATATGACAGCTGGAATGTCTCCAGTTTAAGTCTCAATCCCTCTGGGTTTTTTAGTCATATTTGAAATATCTCATAGGAATGTTCATTACAACAGGAAATGTTCCTTTTTCTCTGATTACAATCTATAAACCAGTCAGACTTACCCACTTTCTCCTGATTTTGTATACAAGGTAAAAACTTGTTTCTGTTCGCAAAAACCCTTGATTGGCCTTTCTTAACTCTACAAACCCTTTGAGACATCACTAACTCCTCTGGTTGAACTGGGCTAAAAAGCTCCTGAATGGTGCACTCCTGAATGGTGCAGTCCTGCATGTATGTACTGGCCATAATGGAGAAGGGATCCTGAAAATGATTAAATGTGATTTGTGTGGTATCACAAACAAGAAATGAAAGAAAGTAAGCTAGCATCTGGATGTCAGACTATTTAAAACTTGGGCATAAAACATTGGTTTTTGTGACTGATTAGACAAACTCGCTGCATCTGATTTGCCATTGTCGTTTCACTGTCCAACAAACGTCTGGGATTGATTATAAATCTAACCTAAGAGTCTTTCTGTTCTAGGTGGTAAGAGCCAGGTGGAGGATGATCTACCCCTAATTCACTGTGAGAGTCACGTGTCGAATCAATTCCCGCGTCTGACAAGAAGATGGCGCCCGCAGCCGAAACATCTATCCATTTTCCAAACCGCTGTGGCTACAGCGTAATATCATACAGGAATAAATTCCTTTTTAATTGATTATTAAATGGTTGAACTAGAGTTTATACATGCTAGTTTCCATGGCAGAGTTCAAGATAAATCTTTTCAGTACTACTAGCTGCAAGTTTGCTACGTCACAAGCTCAAACGATGCAAAAGCAGCAGCCCTTCTGGCACACTCAGTGTCCGAATTCACTCGCTCGTGTTCATTCACTCCTTCAAGTGGACTAAATTAGTGGAGTAATGTAGGGAATCACTAATGAGGGTATAGTTGGTGATTTCAAACACAAAACACATTCTGATTATTACTCTCACCCGCATTCTAAATGCACACATCTGTCGAATCACCATTGTCTGTTCTCCATCGTCTTGTTGTTTACTGCGTCGCTCTCTTATGATATCGAATGATATCGATCTTTACTTTCTGGCATACACCATGCCTATCAATTAAGTGTACTGATTGGCGGTGGAAACGCAAGCCGGATCAGGGTTTACCGTCCTGAATCATACTGTACCTTAGTGTACTGTACTGTACTGTACCGCTCGGTGTAAACAAGGCATTAAGTAACCTACATAATTCGTCACATAATTGTTTGATTGGTGCTTTTGTCCCCAAATTCAGAAGTGTGGAGCGCAAATATCATGGAAAACAGAGGACCTAAGAGCGGTGGCAGATTAATGAAGCAAACTTTATTAACAGATGTTTATCATTTTTGCTTTCTCCGTACTCGGGTCATATGTGTGTTCTAAGTCCTCCCTAGGGGTAGGCACTGTGTTCCATATTCCACCTGGGATATACTACCCAGTGTACCTTGGTATTCCTGCGTTGAGCCTAGCTCTTCGTCAGTGCTAGTCGTGATTGAATTGGGACCCCCATTTCGTCAGTCACTGACGTAACTCGGAGTGACTGAACAAAAGAGAACGTCTCGGTTAGGTATGTAACCCTCGTTCCCTGAGGACGGAAACGGAGACGTTACGCCCCGCTGCCACAACCGCTGTACCGCTGGAACAGCCAGGAGTTCTGTCTCGGCTCCTCAGCATAACATAATGTGAGATTGCCGCGCATTACCTTTTATACCCATGCGGTGGGGCAAAGTTGTGCTATGCAAATTCCACAGACCCATGGAATTGTTTTGCCATTGGCTCATTTTGAAGAACTCAAAGGTGATAGGCTTCTAAGTGAAACCAGTTTGTCAGTCACTGACGTAACGTCTCCATTCCCTCCTCAGTGAACGAGGGTTACATACGTAACCGAGATGATATCTGCTCAAATTTAGATGTTTATAATGTGGTAACAATAATTTTTTATAGTGATGAGTGGCTCGATCACTTCAGTAAGTGGTCTCTGCAAACACTGTAAGTTTGGGTCACTCGTGCTGTGCATTTGAAAAGCAAAACGCGAGCAAACATTAGGCTACATGTTTTTACTCCAATCTCATTTCATAATGACATGACATATGAAAACATTTGAAGTAACACATGGTAATCCATATATTTTTCTCTACTGTAGTGTACTGAAGTGTTCCTTTCTAATGATGTATAGTTATAGACCGCCTGCATTTCTCGACCCCAAAAATAAGAGTTTTCTGTAAAGTAAAAATATGTATTATTGTTATTATTATTTTATGCAGCCCTACAAGTATATGCCTACAAGGCACAACAAACCTGGTGTTCTTTATATATTTTTTGGTGAATTCACAATTAGATTTTCTTTCCCAAATTGTGTTGCTCCTGATATCTGCATGCCATGGTCACAGGTGTTTTTTTTTTTTTTACATAGACCAGATGCCACTGTCACAGGAGTCTCCTAAACCTGTTTACATGAACATGGTCAAATGAAAATGCAAATGCCTTGGGAATGACAGGTATGTTGAACAGGAACTGTTTAGGGAATGGCACAAAGGTGTGTGACTGTTCAAGTCTCTGTCTTTAGATCAGTGTGTTCAATAATGTGCAGTTTTATCCTTTATGTATCTTTGGAATATGTTGTGTTGTTGTAAATAAATCCAAACAATCAAAAAGCCATTATTTTAATCTCACCAATTTTTTTGTTCTAGTTCCCTCACAGTCCCACCTGAGAGGGCCATTAGGGGAAGTTCTTTGTCTTCCCATGTATGAAAAACATTCATATTCATGATGATTCACGCACTCCCCACATACAGCTTTCTTGCACATAACGTATCTTACAAAATCAATATATTGTTTTATGTTAATGAGTGGGCAGGATGATTTTCACATAGGTGAAGCAAATATTTAAGGCTACGTGATTCAGTTTTCAAAAGTCTTGTGAACAAATAAACAGTATAGGTTTTATGGCCTTATTTCAGTGATTTTTTTTTTTTTTTTCACAAACCACGCATAAACGTCATTTTCTTAAAACTACAAACTTTCCATACTTGCTGCTCACATGTTATTGTAGCAGTGTTTGTGTTGAATACAGTGTAATCAGACTTTAGCCATGAAAATGTTAAAGTCGTTGACATTCAGGTAGCGGCAAGAGGAGTGATTCACAACTGTGGTAAGTGACTTATTATTTTAGTTTATTTTTCATGTTTGTGACTCCTATACTATGAAGGTATATTCGCGGTTCATATTGGTAACCCCCGGATGACGCATCCTCCGACAGGGCGCGAAGGAGACCTGCACAGGGCTTCAGCAGGTCGGTCGCGGTAGTGTTTCACACATTCCAAAAACCAAAAAAAGTATTTCACACATTCCCCGGCGCTATACAGGCAGAAATGGGCAGTTTACGATATTGCCAGAAAATCTATGGGTTCCTATGTTAAAGGGTTAGTTCACCCAAAAATTTAAATTCTGTACACCCTCATGTTGTTCCAACCCAAGACTTTCGTTCATCTTCGGAACAGAAATTAAGATGTTTTTGATTAAATCTGAGAGCTGTCTCACTTCTCCATAGGCTTCTATTTTATTGAAACTGGCCGACCCAGAAAGTTAATAAAGACAATGTTTAAAATAGTCCAAGTGACTACAGTGGTTCAACCATAAGTTTATCAAGTGACGAGAAATCCTTTTTGCACAAAAACAAACAAAAATAACAACTTTATTCAACTATTCATTTTCTTCTGTGTGGGCCTCTGAGTGAGTTCATGTAGTGTAACAGCGCAGCACTTCTGGGTTGTACATCAGAACGTAGGCTCACTATTCAGCATCACACGCATCACACACATGACCGTCGGCCAATAGTGAGCCTACGTTCTGCTGTAAGTTCAAACAACCAGTTTTTTTTTTTTTTTTTACCCTTGTTGCTGCAATCAAGCAGAGATGGTCCACTTAATTCACGATAGAGGCGGGTAAAGTTATGAAGTTTGACTGACATTTTGAGGATCCAATAGAGATAAGATATAATAGAGATATTAATAATAATATTATCCTCAATGTAATTGGGGTCCCCTGGACATATGTGCCTAGAGTAAATAAATCCGGCCCTGGGAACAGGACCGTGAAGCTTTGGGGGTGTTGATGAATTTGATCTACTCTATCTGCGTTGATCGTCGTTCTGAATCGTGTAGGATGAAATGTCAGGACACCGGATGTGGTCTTTGACAAAAATATGAATTTCTCAGCTTTTTGCTCAAAATGTTTCTTTTTTTTATGAAACTTACCCACATTCAAGTGTTGATAAAAAATAATGCATGAAGCTATACAATAAAAGGTGTGTTCTTTTTTTTCTCTTTTTATATTCTGGGGGCCATGAAAGTTTTGTGAAAATGAACAAAAATGCTGGTGCTTACTGGCAACTATTTTCAAAAATGCTGGCGGGGAAAGAGTTAAGAAAATATGACAGCTGGAATGTCTCCAGTTTAAGTCTCAATCCCTCTGGGTTTTTTAGTCATATTTGAAATATCTCATAGGAATGTTCATTACAACAGGAAATGTTCCTTTTTCTCTGATTACAATCTATAAACCAGTCAGACTCACCCACTTTCTCCTGATTTTGTATACAAGGTAAAAACTTGTTTCTGTTCGCAAAAACCCTTGATTGGCCTTTCTTAACTCTACAAACCCTTTGAGACATCACTAACTCCTCTGGTTGAACTGGGCTAAAAAGCTCCTGAATGGTGCACTCCTGAATGGTGCAGTCCTGCATGTATGTACTGGCCATAATGGAGAAGGGATCCTGAAAATGATTAAATGTGATTTGTGTGGTATCACAAACAAGAAATGAAAGAAAGTAAGCAAGCATCTGGATGTCAGACTATTTAAAACTTGGGCATAAAACATTGGTTTTTGTGACTGATTAGACAAACTCGCTGCATCTGATTTGCCATTGTCGTTTCACTGTCCAACAAACGTCTGGGATTGATTATAAATCTAACCTAAGAGTCTTTCTGTTCTAGGTGGTAAGAGCCAGGTGGAGGATGATCTACCCCTAATTCACTGTGAGAGTCACGTGTCGAATCAATTCCCGCGTCTGACAAGAAGATGGCGCCCGCAGCCGAAACATCTATCCATTTTCCAAACTGCTGTGGCTACAGCGTAATATCATACAGGAATAAATTCCTTTTTAATTGATTATTAAATGGTTGAACTAGAGTTTATACATGCTAGTTTCCATGGCAGAGTTCAAGATAAATCTTTTCAGTACTACTAGCTGCAAGTTTGCTACGTCACAAGCTCAAACGATGCAAAAGCAGCAGCCCTTCTGGCACACTCAGTGTCCGAATTCACTCGCTCGTGTTCATTCACTCCTTCAAGTGGACTAAATTAGTGGAGTAATGTAGGGAATCACTAATGAGGGTATAGTTGGTGATTTCAAACACAAAACACGTTCTGATTATTACTCTCACCCGCATTCTAAATGCACACATCTGTCGAATCACCATTGTCTGTTCTCCATCGTCTTGAAATGTTTACTGCGTCGCTCTCTTATGATATCGAATGATATCGATCTTTACTTTCTGGCATACACCATGCCTATCAATTAAGTGTACTGATTGGCGGTGGAAACGGAAGCTGGATCAGGGTTTACCGTCCTGAATCATACTGTACCTTAGTGTACTGTACTGTACTGTACCGCTCGGTGTAAACAAGGCATTAAGTAACCTACATAATTCGTCACATAATTGTTTGATTGGTGCTTTTGTCCCCAAATTCAGAAGTGTGGAGCGCAAATATCATGGAAAGCAGAGGACCTAAGAGCGGTGGCAAATTAATGAAGCAAACTTTATTAACAGATGTTTATAATGTTTAGTTGTTTAAAGATGTTTATATGTTCTTTATTAACAGAACAATGGCAGCCTGCCGTTCACTGGCGTTCTTGGTGGACTCAGGTCTGGAGAAGAGAGACAGAACTCAGGAGACAGAGTGTCCAGGTCTAGTCGAGAAGTAGAAGACGAGCACAGACCTCAGCCGGCAGACTCAGCACCACGAACAGCGACTGGAAGAGCGAACGCAGGCAGCAGGGGGACTGGGCAGAGATCATCCCGTACTCGGGTCATATGTGTATTCTAAGTCCTCCCTAGGGGTAGGCACTGTGTTACATATTCCACCTGGGATATACTACCCAGTGTACCTTGGTATTCCGGCGTTAAGCCTAGCTCTTCGTCAGTGCTAGTCTCACGACAGGAAGCTCAGACTTGCGCAGGGCACTGGAATACAGCTGCTTGGAATACAGCTGCGTGATTGAATTGGGACCTCAGTCAGCCTGAACTGTAGAATAAAATAAGTGCTTAAAATAGTATAACAGTCAGGATAGACATCAGTCAGCCTGAACTGTAGAATAGCACAGGTGCTTAAAACAGTATCACAGTCAGGATAGACATCAGTCAGCCTGAGCTGTAGAATAAAATAGGTGCTAAACACGGAATAACAGTCAGGATAGACATCAGTCAGCCTGAACTGTAGAATAAAAACAGGTGTTTACACAGAACAACAGTCAGGATAGACCTTTGTCAGCCTGCACTGTAGAATGACAGCTGGACTGAGCACAGTCCAATCTGTACAAGAATGCTAAGCATAATGCACAGTCTGGTCTGAGCTGATTCGAGCAGAGCTGCAGATATTTCTTAGACTGATAACAGCCTAGCCTGTAGGGCAGGAACTTCTAGGTTGTAAAACCTTACAAATGTAGACGGAGAGGCCCAGCCTGCCACCATACAAATATCATGAAGTGAGACCCCATTGGACCAGGCCCACGAAGAGGCCATGCCTCTGGTGGAATGGGCTCTAACGCCCAAAGGGCAACGAAGGCCTTTGGACGTATAAGCCAAGGCGATAGCATCAAATATCCACCTGGAAAGGCCCTGTTCGATGTAGCTAGCCCTTTAGCGCGGCCACCGAAAGAAACAAAGATCTGTTCTGACTGTCTGAAGACAGCAGAGCATTCAACGTTAATTCTCAGCGCCCTGACCGGGCAAAGGAGATTCACGTAATTCTCGCTGTCAGACCCAGGGAGGGCTGACAGGGAAATAACTTGCGCTCTGAAAGGGGTGGAAAGCACCTTGGGGACATAGCCATGTCTCGGTTTGAGGATGACTTTGGAGTCATTAGGCCCAAACTCAAGGCACGTGGCACTCACAGAGAGCGCGTGCAAGTCACCCACCCCTTTGACCGAGGCGAGAGCCATCAGGAAAGCGGTTTTAAGTGGTTTTAAGCGGTTTTAATCTTAGGCCTGGGTCCCCGGGGGGGAGGTGGCCTGCGGCGGCTCGAAGAGCGAGAGCGCTGACGCGAGTCCCTGGGCTGACGGCGCTGTGAAGCTGGCGGCGGAGGCGCTGTGTTCCGGGCGGGAGGCTGCTTTTTGGAGCGGCCCATTGTGGAACTCGAGCACCTAGGGATGAAGTGTTGCATGGCCTGTGACGTCTTCTGCACTTCTGTGTAGCGCTCAGCAAACCCTTTCACAGACGGGCCGAAGAGTCCCGAAGGAGACACAGGCGCGTCGAGGAAGGTGGCTCTGTCAGAGTCTTTCATGTCGGAAAGTGTGAGCCACAAGTGTCTCTCGGTGACGGTGAGTGACGCCATGCTTCTTCCAATGGCCTGTGCAGCGAACTTGGTGGCTCGTAGAGCTAGGTCCGTGGCGCTTCTAAGATCCGTAAAGTTTGCAGGATCCGTGCCTGCCTCATCCATAGAGCGGAGAAGGTTGGCTTGATAAACCTGAAGCACGGCCATGGAATGATGTGCTGAAGCGGCCTGACCGGCGGCGGCATAGGCGCGACCGATGAGGGCCAAAGTAGTCCGACAGGCATTGGAGCGATTGCCATGGATTGGCCATCCATGAGCGAGGTGGGAGAGTCAATGAGCGATGCCACCGGCGTGCCTTTGCGAGGGGAATCACCTTCCCGGGGTCTCTGAGAGTGACGCTTCTTATGGCGCGGCCCAGACGAGAGAAACGGAGGAGTGGGGTCCACATCAAACAAGGCCAGTCGAGCCCGCAGGGTCGACATGGTCATGGAGTCGCATTCTGGGCAGCCGCCCTGGGAAAGCGCGTGTTCAGTGTGGTTTCTGCCCAGGCAGAAAGCGCACAGGATGTGGCGGTCCCCGTCGCTGAGCTGGGCTCTACACGAGCCGCACTTGGAACGAGGCATTTGCAACAACGCCTCAGCTCTTTTAGCGGATAAACGTGTGTGGGCAAACACACACGGAAGCAAGAAAGGATATAGGCGCCTGATGGCGCAGCAGGAGCGGCGGCTGAAGGCCGGCTTCCTCAGTCACTTTGTTCTGCGATGCAGATGCTCGTCCCGCTGCAGTGCCTTTTCGACGGCGCAGGCTTCTCTCCGGAGATCCAGCGATGTGAATACTTTGCTGAAGAGATGAAAAATCAAAGAGCATCCTATCGGGACCTGGCTTATAAAGGCATAGCCCGCACATCACCTACGTTCTGACGTAAGTTCAAAGAACCAGTTTTTTTTTTTTTCCTTGCTGCTTCAAGCAAGCAGAGATGGTCCACTTAATTCACAATAGAGGCGGGTGAAGTTATGAAGTTTGACTGACATTTTGAGGATCCAATAGAGATGATATAAAAGAGATATTAATAATAATATTATCCTTAATGTAATTGGGGTCCCCTATTCATGGGTTTCATCCGGTCCCTTTCCACAGGTGTATAAAATCAAGCACCTAGATTATGAATGCAGACTGCATTGTGCTTGATTAATACACCTGTGGAAAGGGACCGGATGAAATCCATGAATACATAGGCATGCGTCTAAAGTAAATAAATCTGGCCCTGGGAACAGGACCGTGAAGCTTTGGGAGTGTTGATGAATTTGATCTACTCTATCTGTGTTGATCAGTCTCAATCCCTCTGGGTTTTTTAGTCATATTTGAAATATTATCTCACAGGAATGTTCCTTAAAACAAGAAATGTTCCTTTTGCTCTGTTTACAATCTATAAACCAGTCAGACTCACCCACTTTCTCCTGTGTTTGTACACAAGGTAAAAACTTGTTTCTTTTCGCAAAAACCCTTGGTTGTCCTTTCTTAACTCTACAAACCCTTTGAGACATCACTATCTCCTCTGGTTTAACTGGGCTAAAAAGCTCCTGAATGGTGCAGTCCTGCATGTATGTGCTGGCCATAATGGAGAAAGGATCCTGAAAATTATCAAATGTGATTTGTGTGGTATTCCAAACAAGAAATGAAAGAAAGTAAGCAAGCATCTGGATGTCAGACTATTTAAAACTTGGGCATAAAACATTGAATTTTGTGACTGATTAGACAAACTCGCTGCATCTGATTTGCCATTGTCGTTTCACTGTTCAACAAACGTCTGGGATTGATTATAAATCTAACCTAGGAGTCTTTCTGTTCTAGGTGGTAAGAGCCAGGTGGAGGATGATCATCTGTAAAAAGTTTTGTACGGTATGCAAACTGGAATGAGTCCAGCGTGTTAGGGAGACTAGAATTGATGTGATACCTCTCAAAGCACTTCATCATGATCGGGGTCGGTGCTATGGGACGATAGTCATTTAGGCAAGCCACAAGTGACTTCTTTGGTACTGGAATTATGGTGGTGGATTTAAGACATGTGGGGACGACTGCCTGGCTCAGCGAGGTGTTAAAGGGTTAGTTCACCCAAAAATGAAAATTCTGTCAGTAATTACTCACCCTCATGTTGTTCCAACCATGTAAGACCTTCGTTCATCTTCGGATCACAAATTAAGATATTTTTGATGAAATCTGACAGCTTTCTCACTCCTCCATAGGCTTTCAGAGGGACCCAAACTCGCTGGCCCAGAATAGTTATTAAAAACATCGTTAAAATAGTCCAAGTGACTACAGTGGCTCTACATTATGTTCATCATGCGACAACGATACTTTTTGTGCGGAAAAACAACAAAAATAACGTCTTTATCCAACTATTAGTGTTCTTCAATGTGGGCCTCTGACGAGATTTCATGGGAGCGCCAGGACGCATGCGCGAGAACTGAGATTACGGCGTTCTTCTACTCCTACTTGTTACTGGCTGCTCACTCCTTGGGAGTATTAATACCGCCATCTACTGTACAAGATGACGTCCCGACATCATGTTCATCGAGACGTAAATCACAATAAGTGTCGAATTCAATAGCTTACATACAGCGCGCGTCTTCCTCTGCTTATAAACAGACCGTTTTGCGCTTACGGCAATGTCGGGGCGTCATCTTGTACAGTAGATGGTGGTAATAGGAGTGAGCAAACTGTCATCGCCAGTGGCCCATGCATATCGACTGTCTCTAAAAATCAGTGGTAAAACGTGAGGAAATGCTAGATTTTTTTATAGCTGGCAAAGTTAAAGTCTAATGAAATACACTGACACCTTATTTTTGTCCTTTCAAAAGTAACTGAATGCCCTGCTACATATATTAGCCTACAGTAATCATAATTGTATTTAAAACATATAAATGTATATGTATTTGTATAATTATGTCATTATAAAATATATATTTGTTTATATACACACTATAAATGCATATTTTTGAAAAGAATACATTTTCCGCTTAAAAAAAAATTCTAGATCTGCGCGCCCCCTAAACCCACAATAAAGATGGACAATGACATAGAAATTTGCACAAATTAAGCATACGTTCCATACAATTTTAGACACACACACACACACCTCTGAAGCGATAGAAAAGTCCTCGAGACCGCATCACTTGCAAGACGCAACCTGCATTGCTGTACAAGGCCGAAGTCCACCATTCTTCAGTTGAATGCTTGCTAGTTGCTACACACACATAGTTTAGATGTGTCCGTGGTTGATGGCCAACCAACCGCCCGCAGCCAGAGTCTAGCCCTGGCAGCATCGCGGGGAAAGATGCACTGGAACTTTTGCACCATGAAAACAAATGCGCGTCCCATCATTGCCTCTCTCATCTACTACGCGATATCACAGTTTGACATGTCTGTCATTGGAAAGTTTCACGTGGTGTCATGAATAATTAAGAGCAAGTGTCTTCTCATTGGATAAGAAAACTCAGTCACACACATGAATAATTATGAGACACCGATGAGTCAACAAAGTACTATAGTGCTCTGCCACGTCACAGCTTGTGACATGGACACAATGAAGATTTTAAACCCGGAAGATGAAAATAGCGGAAAAAAAACAAAATTTAACCATTTTCCTCCTACTATTAAATCTAACAGATCCTAACATTGTCTTCAATGGTGTTCAACACACATATCTCTCTTAAAATCTCAGAAAATTTGGTTTAGGGTTTCATGACCCTTTAATTAGTTCAGTTCCTCTCCGTTCCCTGTTTGTTTCTATGGTTACTGATTGAGTTATTTTCAGGTGTGTCTCGTTTCATTAGTTCTGTTTGCCCCTCCTTGAACTGCCACCTTACCGTGGTGGAGGGGTTTGAGTACCCAAAGAACCCTAGGAGCTATGTTGTCTGGGGCTACATGCCCCTGGTAGGGTCTCCCAAGGCAAACAGGTCCTAGGTGACGGGTCAGACTAAGAGCGGTTCAGAAACCCCCTATGATGACGATAAATTCAAGGACCGTGACGTCGCCCGGCATGGCGCAGCCTGGGCCCCACCCTGGAGCCAGGCCCGGGGTTGGGGCTCGTATGCGAGTGCCTGGTGGCCGGTCCTCCCCCCATGGGGTCCGGCCGGGCTCAGCCCGAAGGAGCGACGTGGGGCCGCCCTCCCGCGGGCTCACCACCTACAGGAGAGACCCTAAGGGGCCGGTGCGTAGTGGATCGGGCGGGAGTCGAAGGCGGGGGCCTCGACAACCTGATCTCTGGACACAGAAACTAGCTCTAGGGACATGGAACGTCACCTCTCTGGCGGGGAAGGAGCCTGAGATTGTGCGGGAGGTTGAGAGGTACCAACTAGAGATAGTCGGGATCACCTCCACGCACGGCTTGGGCTCTGGAACCACACTCCTTGAGAGAGGATGGACTCTTTACCACTCTGGAGTTACCCATGGTGAGAGGCGGCGGGCTGGTGTGGGTTTGCTTATAGCCCCCCAGCTCAGCCGCCATGTGTTGGAGTTCACCCCAGTGAATGAGAGGTTCGCTTCCCTGCGCCTTCAGGTCGGGGATAGGTCTCTCACTGTCGTGTGTGCCTATGGGCCAAACGGCAATGTAGAGTACCCGGCCTTCTTGGGGTCTCTGGGAGGGGTGCTGGAAAGTGCTCCGACTGGGGACTCCGTCGTTCTACTGGGGGACTTCAACGCCCACGTGGGCAGCGACAGTGACACCTGGAGGGGCGTGATTGGGAGGAATGGCCCCCCTGATCTGAACCCGAGTGGTGTTATGTTATTGGACTTCTGTGCTAGTTACAGCTTGTCCATAACGAACACCATGTTCAAGCATAAGGGTGTCCATCAGTGCACATGGCACCAGGACACCCTAGGCCGGAGGTCAATAATCGACTTTGTGGTCGTTTCATCTGACCTCCAGCCGTATGTCTTGGACACTCGGGTGAAGAGAGGGGCGGAGCTGTCAACTGATCACCACCTGGTGGTGAGTTGGATCCGATGGCGGAGGTGGAAGTTGGACAGACTCGGCAGACCCAAACGTACTGTGAGGGTCTGTTGGGAACGTTTGGCCGAATCCCCTGTCAGAGAGATCTTTAACTTCCACCTCCGGCAGAGCTTCAACCGGATCCCGAGGGAGTCTGGAGATATTGAGTCCGAGTGGACCATGTTCTCCACCTCCATTGTCAACGCGGCCACTTGGAGCTGTGGCCATAAGGTCTCCGGTGCCTGTCGAGGCGGCAATCCCCGAACCCGGTGGTGGACACCGGAAGTAAGGGATGCCATAAAGCTGAAGAAGGAGTCCTATCGGGCCTGGCTGGCTTGTGGGACTCCTGAGGCAGCTGACGGATACCGAAAGGCCAAGCGGACTGCAGCCTGGGTGGTTGTGGAGGCCAAAAAATCGGGCCTGGGGAGGAGTTCGGTGAGGCCATGGAGAAGGACTACCGGTCGGCCTCGAAGAGATTCTGGCAAACCGTCCGGCGCCTCAGGAGGGGGAAGCAGTGCCCTACCAATGCTGTTTTCAGCTTAGACTGCTGCCCCCGCGACCCGGCCCCAGATAAGCGGAAGAAGATGGATGGATGGAGTTCTGTTTGCTGTGCATTTAAACCCTCGGTGTCTTTCAGCTCATTGTCAGTTATACATTGTGTTATGTTGGTTGTTCTGTTTCTGATCTTGTCCCTGAGATTCTGTTTTGTGAAGATTTGAGTTTCTTTCTAAATAAAGATCGCTGCACTTAGATCCTGTTTCATCTCTGCTGCAACCAACATTGACAGTCGTTGAGCGGTGTGGGTTATTTTTGTGCATGTGTGTAGTTCTGCATCTCAAACTGTGAATAGAAGTGGTTGAGTGCATCTGGGAGGGATGTATTGTCAGTGTTGGCTTGTAGTCAGTGATTGTCTGAATGGCTTTCCACAGGCTCCGAGTGTTTCTGCTGTTGATGAAGTGTTTGATATACACACACAAGTCGCCTCTGCGAGTCTTACCAGACAGTGATGAATCTCGGTATCAGGTTAGCCTGTGCAGATGAATGTCGGAGTTCGGTATGTTGTCGTTTAGCTATGTTTCAGTGAAAATAAACACAGTAATCCCTTGTCTCTTGCTGTGTTGTACGAATGAATTTTATTTAATTAAATCCACTTTTATTTCCACTGAGCATACATTTGATAGCATAAGTGATGGAAGAGCCGGTCTTGTGGCGTTAGCCATAAGCCTAGCTCGTATACCTCCATGCTTGCCACGTTTCCGTCCCCTTTCACACCACTTGCGGCACCGCCTTTTGCATGTAGCGTCAGTGGGCGAGGACGCGGTCTCAGGGTCTGGCTTCAGCAGTAAACAGAAAACCAGTCAGTATCTGGTGTGACCACCATTTGCCTCACGCAGTGCAACACATCTCCTTCGCTTAGAGTTGATCAGGTTGTTGATTGTGGCCTGTGGAATGTTGGTCCACTCCTCTTCAATGGCACTCCTCTGGAACACGCTGTCGTATACGCCGATCCAGAGCATCCCAAACATGCTCAATGGGTGATATGTCCGGTGAGTATGCTGGCCATGCAAGAACTGGGATGTTTTCAGCTTCCAGGAATTGTGTACAGATCCTTGCAACATGGGGCCGTGCATTATCATGCTGCAACATGAGGTGATGGTCGTGGATGAATGACACAACAATGGGCCTCAGTATCTCGCCACGGTATCTCTGTGCATTCAAAATGCCATCAATAAAATGCACCTGTGTTTGTTGTCCATAACATACGCCTGCCCATACCATAACCCCACCGCCACCATGGGCCACTCGATCCACAACGTTGACGTCAGCAAACCGCTCACCCACACGATGCCATACACACTGTCTGCCGTCTGCCATCTGCCCTGTACAGTGAAAATCGGGATTCATCCGTGAAGAGAACACCTCTCCAAAATGCCAGACGCCATCGAATGTGAGCATTTGTCCACTCAGGTCGGTTACGACGACGTACTGCAGTCTGGTCGAGACCCCGATGAGGATGACGAGCATGCAGATGAGCTTCCCTGAGACGGTTTCTGACAGTTTGTGCAGAAATTCTTTGGTTATGCAAATCGATTGTTGCAGCAGCTGTCCGGGTGGCTGGTCTCAGATGATCTCGGAGGTGAAGATGCTGGATGTGGAGGTCCTGGGCTGATGTGGTTACACATGGTCTACAGTTGTGAGGCCGGTTGGATGTACTGCCAAATTCTCTGAAACGTCTTTGGAGACGGCTTATGGTAGAGAAATGAACATTCAATTCACGGACAATTCACGGTTCTGGTGGACATTCCTGCAGTCAGCATGCCAATTGCACGCTCCCTCAAAACTTGCGAGAGAATCTGTGGCATTGTGCTGTGTGATAAAACTGCACATTTTAGAGTGGCCTTTTATTGTGGCCAGCCCAAGGCACACCTGTGCAATAATCATGCTGTCTAATCAGCATCTTGATATGCCACACCTGTGAGGTGGATGGATTATCTCAGCAAAGGAGAAGTGCTCACTAACACAGATTTAGACAGATTTGTGAACAAAATTTTAGAGAAATTGGCCTTTTGTGTACATAGAAAAAGTATTAGATCTTTGAGGTCAGCTCATGAAAAATGGGGGCAAAAACAATAGTGTTGCGTTTATAATTTTGTTCAGTGTGTCTGTATATATATATATATATATATATATATATATATATATATATATATATATATATATATATATATATATCCACCTAACTTTAAACCTTGTTTAGAAAAAAAGCAGGTTTACATTTAAACCATCATTTTGATCCTGGATATAATTTATATTTAAGATAGATTAACATTAATCCTGTTGCTCCATAACTTTACACTCAGATTTAAATCTCAATTAGGAATTGACTTTAAATTTACAGGTCAGGAGGTTTAAATAAAATAAAGTGCACCTATAAAATTAAAATATGTGGCTGATTGAGCAAAGACAGAAACAGTGTGTGTGTCATGAGGTCTCAGAGAGGTGTTTACAAATAGAAATGAAAAATAAAGTGCATTGATTCGGCAGAGTGTGAGGACCATGGCGGCCTGTAAGCTTACGCCTGCTATCGAGTCCGGGATTGTTGTTCTCGGTACACCTCGGACAAAGAAAAGAAGAGAGGAATATATTTAGCATAACAGCATCGGTGATGATGAGATGAACGCCAGTGATCACTGTTGTGCCTCTCGTTCCTCATGCCCGATAGTTCATCCCAAAGTTTTAAACTTGTATGATTTTTTTTTCAGGGAGATATTTTGAAGAATCTGTTTTTGTTCATACAATTTTACAAGTTTTCTGACACACCATTTCAGGTCTACAAACAAGCTGGTGACTTGAATCATGTATTTGATATGTATCAAACAATATCTGAGTTGATATACAGTAAGACCTCATCAACTGAATTCATAACGTTTAAAAATATTCTTGTATATGGCAGGAGCATGTTGAACTGAAAATGTTCTACACATGAAACTGGTAAAGCATCTTTCCATTGATGAATTGAAGGCGCCATCTCTTGGTGAAAGTGCACAATTTTAATCCAGAGCTGAATTTGAACTGAGCCATCCAAAAAGGGCACAAAATGTAGTTGCCTCTCCTCCCCTCTGGCCTTTCAATTACTAGTTGCAAGCCCTGTGCTTCACTGCAGTAATCTCACTGTTCAAAGTACTCATTCCCTCACAAATGATCCATAAGCTGTGGTCATTCCTTTGTTGTTACTAGCCAGGCCTTTGCGATGTTGGGTCAACCTGGGTTTATTCTTTGCACTGGCTTTCTCTTTAGCCCTATTCAGACGGGACCTCTTTAGCCCTATTCAAACTTTTACCTTCAGTAAAAAGGTCCGGAAAAATTACCTCAGGTAATACTATCCCGTGTGAATAGACCCGCTGTAAATATGTACGTAAATATTTCATCATTTCCTGTTTAAAAGTAGTTTTCCGCAGTTTTTCAAGTATGGAGACGCTTGAAAAGCATTAATTTGCATTCTAGACGCTGGGACAAGTCTGTGGCAAAACTCAAGTGTTTTCCACACACACCATTCAGATCAGAAAGAAGATCGAAAGCACTTGTTGGAGGCACAAACATCTTGTGTTAGGCAAGTGCCTATTACCAACACAATCCAATCTGAAGTTAATACATCGTTCGACCGGACATAATTGTTTTATATAATAGGTTATATGTGATTGCGCACGTGATATCAGGAAGCAACGTAATATGCACATGACGACAGGAGGGTGACAACGATGCGCAAATCGAGTTACCCCTCCCACTTCTGCTAGTTTTACTGAGATATCTTATCCCGTGCAAATTGGCCATTAATATTACAGACGTCCTGAGGTAAAATTACATTACTCCATCTACCCTTGTAAAGTTAATCCCGTCCGAATAGGGCTTTTATCTAACTGACTTGTGCAACACTGGAAACTGACCATCAGATGTTCCATCTCTGGGATGGGGCTCACCTGCTGACTGTCACTACTAGTACCAAGCCGTCTGAATTGTGTAGCGGATACACTCTCATGAAATATTTCACCTTATTAGGCTAATTTTTTTTTATTTGATATGATTTACTGTAATAAACACCAGTGACCAGTCCCGTATGCATAAAAAGACCAGGTAGAAATATTGAGAGCACATACAAAAGTGCTAAAATATATTGATACAGACGTCCCATGATTCCCTTGTACAGGTTTAGCATGGTTTAGCCATGCTATAGCAAAAGAGAGCTGCTTTTGCTAGGATGACTTCTCTGAGCTTTCAGATCTCTGACACTTCATTTCAAGCCACACACATATATATATATATATACAGTACAGGTCAAAAGTTTGGAAACATTACGATTTTTTAATATTTTTGAAAGAAGTCTCTAATGCTTATCAAGGCTGTGTTTATTTGATCAAAAATACAGACAAAAACAGTAATATTGTGAAATATTATTACAACTTAAAATAATAGTTTTCTATTTGAATATACTTTAAAAAATTATTTATTCCTGTGATGCAAAGCTGAATTTTCAGCATCATTACTCCAGTCTTCAGTGTCACATGTGACATCCAGTCTATCACATGATCCTTTAGAAATCATTCTAATATTCTGATTTATTATGAGTGTTGGAAACAGTTCTGCTGCCTAAAATATTTGATGAATAAAAGGTTAAAAAGAACTGCATTTATTATAGATTTTTTATAAATAAAAAAATATTTTCTAATAAATATTTTCTAATAAAGATTCTATACATCTTCTTTACTATCACTTTTTTATCAATTTAACACATCCTTGCTGAATAAAAGTATTGATTTATCTCAAAAAAAGAAAGAAAAAAATTACTGACCCCAAATTACTGACCAGTAGTGTATATTGTTGTTACAAAAGATTTCTATTTTTTTTTTATATTGCTTTAAAAAAAATAAATAAAAATTATTACTTTTTATTCATCAAAGTATCCAAAAAAAGTATCACAGGTTATGAAAAAATATTAAGCAGCAGAACTGTTTCCAACTTTGATAATGAATCATATTAGAATGATTTCTAAAGGATCATGTGAGACTGGAGTAATGATCCTGAAAATTCAGCTTTGCGTCACAGAAATAAATTATAATTTAAAGTATAATAAATTGAAAAACAATTATTTTAAATTGTAATAATATATCACAATATTACATTTTTTTTCTGTATTTTTTTCTGTATTTATCAAATAAATGCAATGTTTCCAAACTTTTGACCTGTACTACATATATATATATATATATATATATATATATATATATATATATATATATATATATATATATATATATATATATATATATATATTATTTTTGTTTCATCAATGAACTGAATGAGTTAAATATTAAAAACATCCAGATTAGTTTTATTTATTTATTTATTTTAGATTGAAAAAAAAAACACATTTGTCATCTTTGCAGCTGAAGCACAACTTGAAATAAAAGAGTAGCCTTTGATATGTCTTAAACAATGGAGCCTTGGTGTCACAAAGGTTGAGAACTATTGAATTAAAAAGCATCATTAAAGACATTCATTCACCTTCTAAGCATGATTTGATCCTGATTGCTATTATTACAGTGATGTATGCATTAAAGTAGACTAATGCAGTGTCATTATCAAGGGAGGAACACAATTACATGTTTCCTGCTCCCTGTAGAGAGAGTAAGTAAGACTTCACACTGACAGACTCCCTATATAGAGCAATGGATTTGCTACAGTTCTGCTGTGGTTCTGCAGGAGAAGTGTGTAAAGGTATAGTGCATTAAGGATGATGAGGTCATTTGAGTTCAGAATGATGAAAAGCCAGGAACTCACCATAACTTTAAAATTGTCCAAATGAGGTGCATAGACCAAAACCTCAAATAAGGGAAACACTTCAAAAAATCCTGCACACTCTAACAATGAAAGTGAAACAACAATGCAAGATAAAAACCACTGCTTTATTGAAAAAGTGCCAAACGTTTCAATCACGTGACCTTTCTCAATGTGCGGCATTGTTGAACTGCTTTAGCCATAACCTTTGGTTATCTATCAAGACTGGCGAGTTTGTGATCATGAGATCCGCGTAAAAGAATGGCCGGCGTGAGACTCTCTAAGCGACATAAATTCCTAATGAAGAGTAAAATATAAGGTAAAGAGTTAAATGGGATAATCAGATGTATTGCTAAACTGTTATATAAATGACCAATAACCAATTGGCATTCCAACCTAAATTGGAGGTCGTGATAAAATGGAGTCGGATAAAAGCTTAACTGGAATTAAATTACTTTGCCACGCAGAAAAGACAGTAACACGCGGTAACCTTAACCCGTATGGAAACCGCCATTGGACCAATAGACGGGCTTGCAGGTTGGAGCCAAGGGGGTAATCTATCAGCCGTAAACTGAAGCTTCCCCGGGGGCCGCCATTGATTAGCGGACCATCACCTGCTGTTAGCATTCCATTGACTCCCATTCTTTTTGGCGTCACTTTGACAGCGAATAACTTTAAACTTTGCGTTTAAAGACTCCATTTGTCCATTATTTATTTCTAAAGAAACACGAAAATGTATAAAAGGCTCCATTACCTTGTATCTTACGTTATGGCCCTGTAGAAACAGTTTTTGTAAAAATAGGCTAACGATTGCGTCATAACCACGCGACTCTCTGTCGCACAGTAGAGAGATTACCGTATGGACAGGAGGAGAAGCTCGCGCGCAATCGGGGGGACGTGGAGGCAAAATGACAAGGTAATTAATCAGAATACTTAGCAAAAGTTTCTCCTGCTCCCAGCTCATGGACACCTCCTACTCACACTCTCCGTCTCTGCAAGTTTCGGAAGGGAATGATTCAGATTTCTCTTGGTACAGCTACTAGAAGACAGACGGGTTGCTCACGTCACATCTACGTAGTCAAGCTCAGTTTGAGTCTGTGCAGTACGCTCGACCATCAGGAAGTGAGTGCTTCTAATTGACTTCCCTTTTCTCCGTTGAAGTCTATGGGGTCGCTGTGTCCATTTCTTTTACTGTCTATGGTTGGAGCCAAACTCTGCTGGGCATTGGCCCTCAAGGAGCAGGTTTGGAAATCCCTGTCTTAGATGCTGTTTACACGACACCGTTTTCAACTGAAAACGTTAAACTTTTGATGCGTTTTGGCCGTTCGTTTACACGACAAAAACGTTTTGGGTGCCTGAAAACGCAAAGATTTGAAAACGGATTTCAAAGTGCAAGTTTTTGAAATCAGTCTCCGTATAAAGAACAAAAACGCAAATCTCTGAAGACGATGACGTCATGCACATGCGTATTACGTGTTCAGTCTATAGTGTTTCATCGCCATCTAATGACCTGGCAGCAGAATACAGCGTTTTTAGTCATTTTCGCGGATCCATGTGAATGGGAATCGTTTTGACAATGGTGTTGTCTGTGCTGAAAACTCATGTCTGTGAAGTTTAATGATTAAAAAAAAAATTTTTTTTAATGTTACGTAATAAACAGATGAATGAATGCATTGTTTACTTACACATATTCAAACTTGTTGCATCCCATTTGTTATGAGACTTGCACTCTTTGGCAGCTCCTTTAAGCTGCCTGTTTCCAAAGAGAGTAATCAGGAAATTGTAGCTAGCTGTAGATTTGTCTTACCTTTGCAAATTTACAGCACAAAGACAACATTACCAAGAACCTTTACTACGCACTACAGCTTGGTGCGATGCCAGTGGTACCGGGCTCAACTAGACAGAACTATGAGCGTTTCATCCCTGAGATGCATTCATCTACGTCAATGACTTCCCCTCTGTGAGAGCTCTAGCGAAGTATCTCCTTTTGAGCAGAAATGAGGCGCTGTACAGCCGGTACTTCAACTGAAGGCGACATTTTGAAGTGAAAATCAGTTCATTCCCCGCTGAGCATGCTTGCTACAGTACAGCTGTGATTACATCAGGAGACACAGATCAAGTGTTGAAGAATCCTCACCAATCCTCACCAGTGAGGGATTACAGGAGCCATGGTCCTAAAACTCTCTTAAACCCATCATAGTTTGTATACTTACTAATTCTGATTCATTAACATACACAAGGTTAGCTATTTTTTGTGTGTGTGAAAGTCTAAGTAATATATATATATATATATATATATATATATATATATATATATATATATATATATCTTTAAAAAAAAAGCAGGGAACAATCAGGAAAAGTATGAGGGAGCCAAGAACGGAAGTCACTTTTTGCCATTTTTCCACTCTGCCGAGTCAAGTCAATGAGTGTACAGGAAACAGAATTTAAATGTATTTTTTATTCTACCCTAAATCTTAAAAACTTTTGATGTAGGCCTACTATAAGACAGTAACGTTTAATAAATTATAAAGTGCTGCATTCTGAACTATTACTATGCTAAAACGTGAATTGCCAGTCCAGTGTTGTATGTTTACCACTAGACAATTTAGTGTGCGTGGGGAATTGGTTGAATTATGACATTAAAGATTCTGCTAACATAACCATACCTCATGGTAAGACAGCTTAGGCTACAAATATTCCTTTTAAATATTACACACCAGTTTAAGTCAATTAATTGGCTAGTGCTGCAGCATTGGTTTCAGAACTCAAGAGCACATGGTGATACTACTGTCAGGTACATTAGGGTGGTATACAGTGTTGCTACTATTTCAAATGGAAAGTAGCTAAAGCCTGCTCATAAAGTAGCTAAATGTCGCTAGATGGTGTTGTGGCAAGCAGGGCGGTTGTGGCACGTGTGCTAATGATCGTCACCTGCGCGCCACACCGGTCTTGAGTCCCACGGAGGAGCTCCTGAAGGATAGAAGGAGGAGTGATGACAGTGGAAGACAAAAGAGGACCAGGCTGGGGACATTTTTTGGTGTTTTATTATGTTTATATGCGACAGTCATCTGTGAGGGGCTGCTGCCTTACTTTCGTTTTGCTGTTTGTTTATATTTGGATTAAAGTCTATGTTAAATGTCCGCCGGTTCCCCCCTCCTTCTTCCCTGAACACAAACCTTGTTACATTGGTGCCAAAACCCGGGAGGAAGGAGGGACACGCTGTCGGAGAGCCCTCGCTGCTGAGGGGGATCGCGGTGCTGAGGAAGTCGGGCAGCACGAAGGAATGGTGACCGCCAGTGGCTGCTCGAGGTGGTGGTGCTGGAGCGATTTAGCAACATGTGGGACGAGACCTCCCCCTGTTTTTTATAGCATCAAATAAATAACTAAAACCAAACTTATTTATGAATAAAAAAAATAAAAAGAGAGAAAAAACACTACCTGACATAAACCATCTTTGGAAAAAATGTTTAAGTGTAATTTGATTGTTTAGTTTGTCTTACGTCCAATAGATTGGTGCAGGTATGACGTCACTTTGTAGGCCAACTAGCAGTTAGCATCACACTGGTTCCCTCAACAAAAACCCAATAGGATTTCTCCATAGGCTTTTGGTTTATCGCAAAAAAAAACTAACTCTGTGATCAACAAAAGTTTATGATAGTTACACGTTTTTTTTTTTTACAGATGAACACAACTTTTATGAATTTTGGTTCAAGGTTTTTGAACATTTTCCCAGAGAGTTTGAGTTAGAATAGTTTATAAGAGCACAATTATAAGCGAGGCTGTAAAAGCGGACTGAGTTTACCTGTTTGGCGTGATGACACCTAATGTCCTCCACAGCCTCTGTAGTCTCATTTAGCCACTTGTTAGCAACTGCCTTTTTCAAGACACGTAACAGCTTAAAAAATCACGAGTGGGGCAATACTGATGTATTATTGAGCTTGTAAGTCTTGAGCTTGTAATCACCATAAAACTTATTTCAGCCATTTAACCAAAAACCCATTCGAAAAACCCATTGACTTCAGGAGGATTGAACCGGAAGTGCTAAAATGCTAACTCGTTTCCGCGTTTTGCCCTACAAAGTGATGTCATACCTGCACCACTCTATTAGATTACATGGAGAGGGCAGGAAATTTGAAATTGTATATATGCTGTCTTCTTTTTCTTTTTTTTTTTTTTTACTAATTCATGATTTATTTGTTTATTTTCTTTATTTCTATTTAAACCAATAGTAGCCTATTGTATATATTGCCTATAGTTTTCCTCTTTCTTTTCTTATATAGGCTATTGTAAACCCAATCTTTTTAGTTACTATCTTTTTGGATGGCTTGATATAACTGTAAATGTTTCATGTTTGTTTCAATGTAAAAATAAAATAAAAATAAAATTAAACAAACAACAACAACAACAACAAAAACATGGAGAGGGCGGGGTTTATGACATGTACTGCATCCAGCCACCTGGGGGCGATCGAAACGTTTTGACTTCACTTTTCAGGACTTGTGCGGCACATTTGTGTGAAACTTCCAGGATGTTTTAATAGGCCATACAAAGCAAAAAGATAAAGGCAAATCTGATTTCTCATGTTATGACCATTTAAACTGTTTTTAGGACAAACATAAAGTGTGTATAAAAAAAAAAAGAGAATTAGTTTTGTTAATTGTTTCGGGCCTAGTCAACACTAAAAACACACAAAACTACAGATTAATAAAATAACAAATTTACACACTTCACATTTAATGGCATTTGATGACGTTTAGACATAACGTGTTTAATATATCACATAATTGCTTGAAATCATTTGCAATTGTGTTGTAAATTAATTGTCATTTTACATGTTTGGCTGCATTTCTTGACCAGTACGTGTCGCCAGTGCGCGGAGTTTCGAGCGTTTTGAAATAATGAATCATCGAAAAACATTTCGAAAAGCTCTTTGATCTCACTACACAACCTACAAACGACCAAGTTAAACACAACACAGTAGTCATATCATATTATATAGTCATATATAAAAATCAAGTCATCTTGATAATTTTCACTACAATCAACAACTGAGAGGAAAATATGTAGGCCTACATATTCTGAGTTCTGATTGTTGTTAATAAATAAGAATTAGAATTAGAAGTAGCGAATCGAAGTCCATCTCTTTAATGAATCACTCTGTTGAATTGGTTCAGTCAATCCTGTATCGGTTCGCGATTCATTCTCTATCATTTTGGACAGTTCGGATCACTCACGCAAGCTGAATCGTTTGAAGCGGGATATCGCTCAATAAATGGACACTTCTGCACACAGCGAACTAAAAGAGCGCGGGAAGAAGTGTGTTTACATACAATCCACTGAATTTGACCCTGCTGCAAAATGCATTCTACCGCATGCCAGTGTTGAAGAAGGTCTTTATGAAGTTGCCACACCTGCACATTGGCCTTGTGAATGACTCTGGTAAAGACTGCAGGTAAAGACCTTTTCAAGCACGTCCTTCTTTGGCTTGCTAGTTGGTGACACGTAATATTCAAACAATAATATTAATTATTTGACTGCACTGACACTATTGGATGAGAACAAAACTTGAACTGAACTGTCATATACCATGGTAGTAGTATAAAATCTGGCCATACTGTGCTAGTTCTAAATAGTTCAGACCAAAAATGGTCTGTTGTTGTAAGATAAGTAACCACTGGGTGCTGCTGTGCCCCCATCGTCTCAGCATTAGGCCGCAACAACTGGGCTGAAATGAACATGATGTGTTTCCTAACACAAGGGAATAACTTCTGTTTATTACACTTCAATGTACAACTTCAGCAATAACACTGCCTCTCTGTTGCTATTCAGTGGTATATGACAAACAAACATGATTTTCTTATGCTACTAATTCACTGGCTGCATTTTGGCAGTGCATATGCTTTGGCAGGACCTTCCTAATTAGGCCCCATGCATGAAATTAATGAGTTTAAAGAAAACTTGTTACAGTCAAAATGGCAACGCTGCTATTTATTTGAAAGGAATTGGGCTTATGGGTATTATGGTATATGGAGAGCCCTGATACTTAAACATAATGAGGGGCTGGTAGTAAAACGAGATAAATATTAGAGCAGGCTGTGTGTCTCTCTTCAGTTAGATTGGCCATCCTGGATGTGATTACGCAAAAGGAGTATTCGCATGGACCGCTGCAGATGAAAACTATAGCTTGACAGCACAAAACCCTGTCATAGCTCGATTTTCTTTTAACTGCACTTGTAAATGTAAAGAGTCTACCAGCAGGGGCCAGCTACTAACTAGCTAAACCTTGACCCCCCTCAATGCTATAGTAAGTATATGCAATGAATCTGGATTTTCCCCAGTATTAACAATGAGGTTGTACTTGATTATAATAAGAGCAATCTAGTTTAGTTGCATCATGCTGTGCACCTGCAGTGCAGAGTCTGTAAGAAATGCGACTATTTTATTGCCCTAAAAACAAAATGCTGGTGATTTCACACTATTGCACCCCAGGCCATCACCTATCACCCTTCTCTCTTTTTATCGCTCTCTCCGTCTCTCGTTTTCCCTCCTCCATTGCATCACTCTCTGAATTATTAAGCTCTGTCATTCTTTCCGAGGGAATCCGTCTCTCATCAGATCTGTAGGCCATCTCATCTGCTTCACCGCTCTTTCACCTCAAGCACCAACACTCGCAACGTCACCTCCTGACAGACATGAAATCGCTCATATCACGGCCCGCACACACTCACACTCACACTCACACTCACACAGTGTACACTCTCTTACCTTTTTCCTGTTCTTGGCACGCATTCATTTCATCAGTGCTGGCAAGGACAGTAATTAAATAAAATCTGCAATGCTACTAACTTAACCACATTTTTCAGCAGCTGGTCAAAAGCTCAGTTGTTTTTAAAACAGTAGCTTTTCTAGTAACCGGCTCATTTTATTTCCATTAAGTAGCAGTATATTGTGACAATATGCGTCCCCTCCAAAGTTCCTTTAAGGCAAGTCATTTTAGTCATGCAAGTGTAGCTCCCATCTCTTTGAATGGGCAAGCATCAAATTCTCCAAAGCTGTTCACCAAGCTTACGATTATTTAAAATCACCTATGATATCTGACAACAGCTGTCTCATAAATGTTGTTTCTAAACATTCAAATGTTGACCAAAAAAACTGTTTTTTTTCAGGTTGGACCAGCCAATACACATGCGCAGTGCTAAGAGCGCGTCTCAGAACACTGATGATTTCTATAGCAAACAAAGCTTCTAACGGCAGCTGCAGTGACGCAAGGACTTTACTAAATAGTTATAGGCTCTTTTATTTAAAAAGCGGGACTTATTCCGCCATTTTGCTCATTTCTCCCATTCATAGTAATACGTGTCTAAAGCCCTCTCTCAAATGGAGTCTGATTCATTTCGGTAAATATGGTTGTTAAGTCATTTCCAGGTCCAAATGCACCTTCAGATCATAAAAGCAAAGAACAAATGGTGCTTATACACTCACGGTTTGCTGTAGTACACATCCACAAAATTGTGATCTTAACCTTTATCTTCATACGGAAATATCAGTTGGCCAGACAGTGATTTGATCTTTTCTGAATCATAAAACAATTGGTGCCTCGGAAACTGCAAGCTTGGGGACTTTAGTGACTTTAAAGTTCTTAAAGGGATAGTTCACCCAAAAATGAAAATTCTTTCATTAATTATGTCATGTTGTTCCAAACCTGGAAGTCTTTAGTTCATCTTCGGAACACAAATGAAGATCTTTTTGATTAAATCTGAGAGCTTTCTGTCCCTCCATAGACAGCTACACAACTGACACTTTGACGCTTCAAAAAGTTAATAAAGAGATTGTAAAACGAATCCATATGAATTGAGCTTTTATTGCTTTATATGATGAACAGAATGAATTTAGGCTTTTATTCACATATAAACACTCATCAACTCGCACATCAGTTGTGGTAAACGAAAGCTCAAGCATGTTCGCTTGACGTGCGAGAACCAATGAGGTTCATTCTCGTGTTATGCAGTTTGTTTGAGCTTCCTCAAGAACCAATGAGGTTAATTCTCGCATTACGCAGCATGTTTCGAGGTTCATTCTCGTGTTACGCATCACGTTTCAGCTTCAGCAAGAACCAGTGAGGTTCATTCTCATGTTACGCATCAAGTTTCAGCTTCAGCAAGAACCAATAAGGTTCATTCTCACGTTACGCATCGCGTTTGAGCTTCAGCAAGAACCAATGAGGTTCATTCTCATGTTGTGGATCAAGTTTGAGCTTCAGCAAGAACCAATGAGGGTCATTCTCGTGTTACGCATCACGTTTGAGCTTCAGCAAGAACCATTGAGGTTCATTCTCATGTTACGCATCAAGTTTGAGCTTCAGCAAGAACCAATGAGGTTCATTCTCACGTTACACATCACGTTTGAGCTTCAGCAAGAACCAATGAGGTTCATTCTCGTGTTACGCAGCACGTTTCAGCTTCAGCAAGAACCAATGAGGTTCATTCTCACGTTACGCATCGCGTTTCAGCTTCTGCAAGAACCAATGAGGTTCATTCTCGTGTTATGCATCACGTTTCAGCTTCAGCAAGAACCAATGAGGTTCCTTCTCACGTTACGCATCAGGTTTGAGTTTCAGCAAGAACCAATGAGGTTCATTCTCGTGTTACGCAGCACGTTTCAGCTTCAGCAAGAACCAATGTGGTTAATTCTCGTGGTATGCATCACGTTTCAGTTTCAGCTTCAGCAAGAACCAATGAGGTTCATACTTGTTACGCAACACCTTTGAGCTTCAGCAAGAACCAATGAGGGTCATTCTCGTGTTACGCAGCACGTTTCAGCTTCAGCAAGAACCATTGAGGTTCATTCTCGTGTTATGCAATACAATACAATACAATTTTATTTGTATAGCACATTTAAAGACAACTGGCGTTGACCAAAGTGCTTAACAAGGCCAAAAGATATACGATACAAATACAATATAAACATAAGACACAGAAAACAGAAGACACACACATCAAGATATATTAAAAGCTATTGAAAAGAAATGCGTTTTCAAAGTAGATTTAAAAATTGACAAAGTTTGGGCAGACCTGATGTGAGCCGGTAAGCCATTCCATAGCTTTGGTCCAAAGGCTGCAAAAGCACGATCATCACCCCTATTTTTTTAGTCTGGTTCGAGGGACAGATAGTAAGTTAGAGTCCCCCAATCTGAGTGATCTTGACTGTGTGATTGGATGAAGCAATTCAGATAAGTACTGTGGAGACTGGTTCTGCAATGACTTAAAAACAAATAACAAAACTTTAAAATCAATTCTAAAATTAACCGGTAGCCATTGAAGCGAGATCAGAACTGGTGTAATGTGTTCAAATTGACGCTTCCCTATGAGGAGGCGTGCAGCTGCATTTTGGACTAATTGTAAACGAGTGATGCATTTCTGAGAGGCACCAATATATAAAGAATTACAATAGTCCAATCTGGACGTTACGAATGCATGCATAGCAATCTCAAAGTGCTTAGCAGACAAGAAGGGCTTAACCTTGGCCAAAAGACAGAGGTGAAAGAAACAGGACTTAACCACAGCACTTATCTGCTTATCAAATTTAAGGTTGTTATCAAACCAGACCCCCAAATTCCTAACACAGGTGGTGCAATATTGTTAACAACGTTTGGAGATCAAAATCATGGGTACTACGATCATTGGAGCCAAACAAGATAATTTCATTTTTGCTCTCATTAAGACTCAAGAAGTTACTAGAAAGCCAGAGTTTCAGTTCGTCCAGGCAGTCCAATAATGGCTTTAAAGCAAGCTTGTCATCACGCTTCAGAGGCAAGTAAATTTGAGTGTCATCGGCATACAGATGGAAAGAAATCCCATGTCTAGATAAAATAGAACCCAAGGGGAACATATATAGATTAAACAGTTCTGGGCCAAGAATAGAACCCTGAGGGACGCCAGACCCCAATTTCATTTTGGACGAACACTGTTGCCCAATACGGACAGAGTAACTCCTATTAGATAAATATGAGCGGAACCATTGTAGTACCGTACCCCGAAAACCCATGCACGCTTCAAGACGAGAAATTAAAATATTATGATCGACCAGGTCAAAAGCAGAGCTAAGATCTAACAAGACCAAAGCCACCGATTGCCCGGTATCGGTGGTAAGCAATATATCATTCATGACTCTTAAAAGTGGGGATTCCGTACTATGACGAGATTTAAAACCAGACTGAAATTCCTCATAAATCTGACTATCGTTCAGAAAAGACTGGAGTTGACTCAAAAACACTTTTTCTAGAATTTTCGAGATAAAGGGTAAATTTGAAATTGGGTGGAAGTTACTCAGAATTGTCGAATCCAAATTAGTTTTATGCATCACGTTTCAGCTTCAGCAAGAACTATTGAGGTAAATTCTTGTTACGCAGCACGTTTGAGCTACCCAAAGTGTTATAATACAATACAATGATGATTGAGAGATGCTCAAATAAACATAATATATTCATAGGGCTAATAGTAGCTTAATGTAGCTAACCTTTTCTAAAATGTAATTGGACTTTTTTTTTCACTAAAAATTCACTCGTTCATTGTCTCTCTCCCCTTTTGTTGTTCATCACTTCAACTTTTCGTTCACAGAAGCCCTTTCGCCACACATCATCTCTTTCTCTTCTCTGTCTTGCCTTCATTGTCGATTTGCCCTCTGTTTTTCTGTAACGTCACGGCCCAGTGCTGAACGTCACTAAAGTGATGGAGGGAAAAAGTGGAGGGTAGAGGCGAGGGACTGACGAGGAAAAGAGAGCGAGTGTTCTGTGTTTGTGTGCATGTGCATGTGAGACAGAGAGACACACACAAACACACAGATCAGTTGCCTGTGGGTGTGAGGGTGGTGTAAAATGGCTCAGTCTGGTGAGAACACAACAGGCGTTTAATGCTTCTCGCCGAAACCATAGAGTGCTGGTAAGAGATTTCCCCAGCGTAACACAATTGCATCCCTAAAGAAAGATGTGCTTTGCCCAAAAAAAAAAAAAAAAAAAAAAAGTGTATTGAAGACAGTGGGGACTCCATGATGGGTGGTGCGAGTCTCTAAATTCATCAGCCGTATGTCCATTGGAGACTGACCACTTGAGAATTCATCTTCATGACTGCAAACAGCCCTCAGCTTAATTTCTAAAACAAATACAACGTGCGTCCAAACCCAACAAAACATTGGCAGAACGATTTATTATTCGATGACCGTGACATCAGTTGATTTCCACTGACAATTGTAAATTCTAAAATACACAACTAAATAAAATCTTTTTTTTTGTATCTCACATTCCATTGATTAGCTAAGATTACTGATCTCTGGTAAATTTCCTATGTTCTTGCAACCTAGCAACCCTGTAAAATCACCTCTCTGTGATTCTATCTGCATTGCTTTTCATGTGAAGGCCAAGTGCTTGTTGAATTCGTATGAAAGGGCATTTTTACAGTCGATAACACCATAGAGTCCCAACGAGTGTGTTTTTTTATTATAATTTTTTTTACACGTTCTCTTCATTGGATAGATGCGCCAATAACATTGATCCAGTCACCTCGACTATAGCACAGATGCAATTCTAACAACATAAGTACACCATGCTCACGTATCATAAAAAGGGCTGTGTGAGCATACAAGCCTATTAAGTATGGTGTGCAGTGATTCTGTGGTTTCTGCGTGAACAGTGTTTGCTTGAGAAACAGATGTGTGCTCAGCCACCAGGAGCAGAATTTGGAGGCAAGTGCTTTTGGAAAGCCCTCAAAAACACTGCAAACAGATTAACAGGAGCATAAAAATCACTCAAACACATCCAGAGGGATCGTACTCCAAAACAAATATAGATTGGCAGCTCATTGACCAATATCCACATTTTGAGGGGGGTACGAATGCATGAGGGAGAGAAAGGGTGAATTTAAATGGCAACACAGGCTTTGGAAACTTTTGGCCCTATCATACACCTGGCGCCATGCGCGACGCAAGTGTTTTTTGCTAGTTTCAGCTAGGGCTGCACGATTTGGGGAAAATGTCGTTCATATTGCGATTATTGAGGTCAATATTGCGACTGCGATATAATAAACAAATGGTTTCATGAGCCAACTTGCTTGGTTCTCAAGGAAAATGCACACACATATTAGTGATAATGCTGAAATGTGTATTTCGCAACAACAACTAAATGCACAGTATTTTCAAATTAAAATATATATATTATTTTTACAAAATTAAATAATGACATCATTACTGCAAACTTGTTTTTGTCTCAATAGTATAAAATACATAAAACATTTGTATGCTCATGAAAATAAGATATTTTTTAACATTCTGTCCAGACAAGCAGGGACCTTTAAGCAGGATGTAACATATGCTTTGTATTTTTGGTGTAAGTGTATTGTGATTGTCAAAACATTTGGTAATATGTAAACAGAATTTTGTTAAGTTTAGTGACAACATGTTACAATGTTTACATGGTACAATGATTGGTAGGCTACTGTTTTTATTTTTGCTTGACACAAATTTCACGATTTCAATTCAAATCTTCAATTTCGATTCATTTGAATATTAGGGACAGTAAATACATGTTAATTTTTCTCTAGAAAATTGAGAATATTATGTATGAGGCATAAACATTTCAGTAAGTTGCACTATTTCTTTCAACACGCGCCAAAATGCTATTGTTTAAATTTCGTAATAAAATTGACGGAATCTTAGAGCTGAGAATTTGTTTCCTATCATAAGTAACCGGCTTTGTCTTGTCTGTCGGTGTCTGTGTCCTCTTTGCTCCGTGATTTTTCTCTGTGTGAGAAAATGGATGTGTGGCTTGAGAGCATGTGAAAAGTGTCAATTGCGTGAGTCTCACGCTGAATGAGTGAGAGTTGGCATCCCTGCTCTCTCTGCTCAGTGTCAGTTATCTTATAGCCAAAATATCGCCACATAACAGAGGTAGAATTTTTTTCTGGCCACCAGTTAATTGTCCGGCTTCAATCTTCACCTGTTCTCCGCGCTGCACACCACAACGTGACCATACGCGCCACACGTGCCACTGCCTGAACCGAAACTTACTAGTCTTCTTTTTATTAGCGGTGGGTGTAGAAAATGGGCAAACAGCTCTCAGAGAGAATGGGTTGTCATGTCCACACATACATTTATTTATTTAATAAAATCGCAACATTTTGCGTCATATAATCGCATAGGCTTGACATCGTGATTGCGATATGATTAATAGTGCAGCACTAGTTTCAGCCTGACGCAGTTATCTTTTTCACATCCTGCGCCAGTTGTTTAAATTGCAAATGCATTTGTGCTCCCATGGGCGTGCTGGTCTGAAAACTAGGTGTGTTCTGGCGCATTGTTGGCGCATTGCTATTTTCAGAACCGTTTCCTTGTTAGAGAAGCGTTGTTTTTCCGCTTGCAAATTCCACCATGTAAATAGCGAATCCGCCATGGTGTGAGCGCAACTGGCTTTTAAAAGGAATGGCATGTGGGATTCTGATTGGTTTATTGCACGTTACACCCAAAACACACCCATTACTCATTAAGAGAATAGGGACAACACTTTTAGACCATGTGCCTAGTGCGCTGACCATTTTTCCCATTGTTAAACTAGCAAAAGTGGATTCGGACACGGCCTAAGTGCACTTGCGTCCTGCGCTTTATACCATGCGCTTAGATCATTAAAATAGGGCCCCTTGACTCCTTGATTGGACAAGGCACGATTTATTTAATTTCACAACAGACTAGCCAATCGTAAAAGAGGTAATTTAAATTAAGATCTTAAAGGTACAGCAGAAAACAGCGGTCCATTTAACTCTTATGGTCAAAGAGAAGCTGGAAGTTTTTGGTATTTCGTTTAGGTATATTGTTGTCACAATACTGACAATTTTTAAACTTTCTTACAATACTTTGAAAAATAGTGATTATTCAATATTATTTTTGATATCTTGGGGAAAATGACATAACATTAAGGGCATACAATTTAAACAGTATCTAAGTAAATTTTTAACTTTTGACCAAAGTATTTTATCATCAACTGAAACTGGTGTCTGAGATTTCTCAGGCCTGATAACTGAGTCAGGAAATAGTAATAGTAAAAATAATAAGACTTAATACAAGAGTAATACTACTTTACTGTAAATTGAAGGGGGAAAACGCTGCAATGTGTGTCAACCTGATGTCGGGTTGAGAAGAGAGAGAAGAGAATGCGCAGCTGGTACTATTATATCTATACTTTGGAAAATGTGTTTATACAAAGTCCCTTTCAAGGAAAGTCTGTTCACTGTGCAGCCATATTCACAATGGCTCTGGGCAGCTATTTCGGGCATCCAAGACTAACTCCTATCTAATTGAATGGGGAAATCCTGAAATCTCAAAATCTGCTTGCCGAACTCACAATTAACTAACATAATTCAAATCAGAAAAAAAATCTGACTGTCCCGTAAATGCTGTTTTATATGCTCAAATAGCATAAAAAAAAAAATATATATATATATATTATTTTTATTTTTTATTTTTAAATTTTTTTTTTTAGGCTGGATCCACCAAAGCACATGTGCAGTCAAACACTGACTGATTCTTTAGCAACCAATATGGTGTGTGTTGCACTTTGTCCCATTCAAATACGTGTGCCCCGTCTTTGAATCTGAATTTGTACTGTATGTTTTGGATATTTTCGAAAACGCTATAATACAAATGATAAAAAGAGGTAAAATATGGTTACATTTATGTATTTGGCCAACACTTTTATCCAAAGTGGCTTACATTGAATTCAATGTACACATTTTTATCAGTTCTTGCTTTCCCTGGGAATCAAACCCATGGCCATAGTGTTGCTAGTGCAATGCTCTACTGTTTTAGCTACAGGAAGGCATGTGCTTCAGAGAGTCAAATTGAGGGAAAGTTGGTAAAAGAGTGCGAATGGAAGTGGAGAACGAGAGAGACCTGTTCACGTGCCACGTGCTGATGTGGAGAGGTGCAGGGAATTGGGTGATCTGGTCCAGGTTATTAGTTAGGCTCTGTTAGACCATGTAATAGTCTCACAGCGCAACAGAGACACACTGTTCCAGGGCCACACTCATCCCTGTATGACACCAAGATATGGATGATAGTCCACACGACATAACAGCCTCTAACACACACTTACACACATAATCTACGGACAGGCATCTGTGCTCGTGTGTATGAGCGTGTGCCTGAGTGCGAGAGTTTGCCACTGCTGCAGCATGTTTGCATATGTGCTGAACAGGCTGTTTCTGCCCTTAAAAGCAACTGTATTTTCCTCTGCCTCTTTTGCTCTCTCTCCTCTATTTCATTTCTTTATTCCCCTCCTCCTCCTCATCTCCCTCACACTCGGGTCCGGTCAATGAAAACAGAATGGTGTCAAAAGGCACCTTATATTTAAAGGAAAAATGAGATTCTTGAGTGCTCTGGGTCCACGGGCGATGCCTGATCTTTTACAAGAGGATCTGAGGGGCTGTTCAAGACAAGAAAGGGGCTGCAAACCTTGCAAGCCACACCTTAAAGGGATAGTTCACCCAAAAATCATAATTTACTCACCCTCAAGTTGTTCCAAACTTGATCTGCTGTACACAAAGGAAGATATTTGGAAGAATGTTTGTAGCCAAGCAGATCTGGCCCCCCAATGACTACCATATAGGAAAAAAAATACTATGGTAGTCAATGGTGGGCGTGATCAGAATTTTTATTTTTGGGTGAAGTGTCCCTTTATAAATGTCACGTACTTCAGTTATATACTTTTGTAATGATTGATTTCTGCCATATTATCAAACCATCTTTTGCTGGATAGTGGACAGTCGTGTGTGTTTGTACGTTTTTAAGATTTTTGGTAGCACTTTACAGTAGGCATGTTTCCATTACAGATTTGCGCAAAACTTAAGCGATTATTTATTTTTCAAAATGTCGACAAAAAACTATTGCGAAATGACACCGTTTCCATTAACCGATGTTATGCGACTTAAACTTCAATTTTCCCTCTCACGATAAACGTGACGGACGTTGGTAGGTCCCATCCACCGCACTGGCCATTATTATTAATGGAAGGCGACGTATGTGTGTTATCCAATCATTAATGGCAAGGAAAGACCCTTATACTTGAGAGCGGCACATATGAGGTGTTTCTCCCTCAGATCTGCTTTGAGGTCTTGATGAATTGTGGCATTTCTTTGAGGTTTAGAATCCAGTATTCCTGTAATTCTTTTGTCTTTTATGAATTTAATAAAGAACTCTGTCTCGTATTCTGTCCAAACACACGTACATTTCGCAGAAACTCCCATTTATCGCAAAAAAGTTTTTACGCTCGCATGAGGTGGTTTTTCAGGCAATTCGAAAAAGAAATGTTTCGCAAAACTGCAATGAAAACAGGAAAGCTTTTGCGCATTTACAGGTCACCTGACATAGATGACGCGGTATGTTTGGACAGAATACGAGACAGAGTTCTTTATTAAATTCATATAAAACAAAATAATTACAGAAATAATGGATTCTAAACCTCAAATAAATGCCACAATCAAGACCTCGAAGCAGATCTGAGGGAGAATCACCCAGAAACACCTCATATGTGCCTCTCACAAGTATAATAAGGGTCGTTCCTTACCATTAATGCTTGGAAAACACATACATCTCCTTCAATTAATAATAATGGCTAGTGCACTGGCTGGGATATACATAATCCTACCAATGTCCGTTGCAATGGTTTTTGGAATGATTTTACTTATCGCGAGAGGAAAAAAAATTAGTTTTAGTCGCATAACATCGGTTAATGGAAACAATAGAAAAAATCAAAAAAGTTTTGCGCAAATCTGTAATGGAAACGCACCTACTGACGTGTTTCCAAATGCGTATTTTCAATTCGCAATTTCAATTTGCGCAATTTGAAGGGCAATGGAAACGCAGCTAGTAAGGTCTTATTTGTTAACATTAGTTAATTTTTTTTATTTATTTTTTTATGTTTGAAAAATCTAAATATTAATCGTTTGTTTACACTTAGGGCACACTTCACAACACTTTTTACATTTACGCCAGTGAACGTTTTTTATGACAGATGGCCAGAAAGAATGGAAACATGAAGCTGGTATGGCATGATCAGTTATCATTATTCTTTCAATAATAAATCACACTCATTTATTCCCCCTATCTAAATGAATGTTAATAATGTAATTAACATAATTAATTTAAATAATTATTTAGGCCACAATAGAGGCGCTGGTAACTAAAGAAAGAAAATGAATGTGTTGTAGAAACTTTAGGTACAGTAATGCTCACTAACACTGTTATCTTTCGTAATCACTGTCACATGAGGCTTTCCTCTCTTCGGATGACTGTGAGAAGTGTTTGCCTCGATTCAGACTTGCAGTCACTGGAGTTTTTAATCACGTTAGAGCATAATTTAACAACTTCTTTAAAGATAAATTGGAGATAAAAAAAAAATGCTTTGCAATATCATAATGCATCTCAGCCCATGTAAGAATAAAACCCATTATTATTATTTTTACCACTTTGAGCACAAAAGAAAAACTGTTTTTTAAGCTTCTCTGTGCAGGCAACAAGCAATAGGGCATATCTTCGCGATGGGTCAATTACGAACGACCAAGCTCAGAACGACTCGAGACCAGCCACAGTGACTCTCTCGAAGAGCCCAAGACAGAAGGAAATACAAAATCACAGCGGCCCACCCAATCAAGTACAATTATGGGAGAAAATTGCTCCTCTCCATTATGAGAGATGGAGTATTGAAGTAAAAATAGGAAGATTAGGCTTATTAGGATGAACAAGGGCCAGAAGGGGGAGGGGAGGGGGGGTCTGTGCCCAGGCAGAGAGACCGTCTGGCCCAGAAACCAGCCAGTGTGGACTCCACGTGAACGTTCTTTGCTTAAGGCAAGTGGAAAATCTTCCAGTGACTCACGCCAGAAGAGCCGCTCAAGTGCAGCTCCTTTCAACTGTTGAATCGTACACCCTGATAGACAGAAACGGAGAAAGAGAGGCTCATTGGGGGTAATATCAGCACTCTGTTGCCATCCTCCCTCGCAAGACGAGCCCTGGTTATATTAGTGCCATTGTGGTCTACACCAGGATGGAGTGGGCTAAATTGATCTTGGGTGGCAATTTAGAAAGTGAGAGTGTATAACATGATGGTAAAAGCATTCTTGGACTCATCACTGAGGATGGTTGATGGTTGATGGTTGATAACCATGTGGTGTGGCGGTGAGTGTATTTTTGGTTGCATAAATGTCAATCGAATAAATAAAATAACTAATTAATCGCAAATTTTTCTGTATTTAATCGCTATTAATCACGCCTAACCTAACATTAAAGTTCTTAATATATTTAAATGTTGTAATAATCACCAAAATAACGTAGAAACAACATAAAAAAAGGATATTTCAAATTTGTTTAATGGCATATTTTTATGGCACTATGAATGAAGGCTAATAAGGATGTTATTACGTGGATTTTTTTTTTTTTTTTTTTTTTTGCTATTATAGCCATTCAACATTGTAGTATAATTGAAATCTATCGATTTTTTTATTTATTTATTTATTTTATTTTATTTTATTTTTTTACATTTAATGGGATTTACTAAATATAACATTTCTTTTAAGTGAACTTAAAACAATCTTCACATAAACCCATTGTATTAAATGTCACATTTAGCTGTGCCTTTAATATATCAGGGTTCAACACAAAGGGTTTTTCCCCCAGGTGGGACAGATTTGTACCTGCCCTGCCCATGACCTATGTAACCTTGTAAACAGTGCTGTAAGATTTTCTGGTATGTCTAACAGGTAGGAACAGAACAATGAATAGTTATCAAATTCTTCACTGCACAAATAATAAATTAAATATAAATGTAATCCTTATTAAAGCTACAAATGGTATTCAATCAAGATCAGTGAGTGATTTTCTCTGTCTTTTGTTCCTTGATTAAAGTTAACACTTCCGCCAATATGGATTGACCATTTTGATGACATCACTCTGCACTTCAGCTTCTCATCAGATTTTCTGTCCAATCAAATGCTCTCTATCTGAAGTGTCCCGTCCACTATAAACAGATGTGCATGCTGTGGCTAAAATCTGTCACTTTTTCACACATTTACTATTTTCTACATGGTGAATGGCACAGTGCAGTACATAGGTGATAGGGAACGATTCAGACAGTGTAAATATGCTTTCCATTGGGGTAAATTAAGTCTGGTTTAACGTTAGTGGCACACAGTCTGCTCCGGTCCAAATGCAAAAACGCTCTCCCTCCTTTAGTGGACTTAAATATCCCTAGTGTTGTCAAAGTACCGGTACTTTGGTACCAAGACATACCTCACGATATGATGACATGATGAAATTCATCTCAAGAGCCACTCTGAGAGTCACTTCATGAGTATTTGACCATTTAATTTGAGAAAACACTATTGTCATATCATACACACACAGAAACTCAAAGGTTTTCGGCAACCCGTCAAAATAAAAGTTCGGTTTAACTTGAATAAATTGACAGAAATAATTATATTAGGCTACTGTACAGTAGATTTAGCTACGTCTCCATGGGATATTTTTTTTAAGCAATATTATATTTTAAACAGCATGTAGCCTTTAATGTTTATATGTATTATTTACTTATGATTACCGTCATAGTTTTTTTTTAGTTTTTTTTAGAAATTTTTTTAGAAATTTTAATGATATCGGTACCGACTACTGGAATTTTGGTACCGTGACATCCCTACTAGGTACTACTAGAAGCCTCGAGTTTTGTGATCTTAAAGAGCATGATAGATTAATACAATAGAGGCAATAGAATAAATACACAGGAGCTAAACCATTTTATGGCCTTATGTCAGTAGCAATACTTTATAATTGATACGGAACTTAATAGGTAACCAGTGTAGAGATGATAAAATTGGTGTTATATGATCATATTTTCTTGACCTGGGGTGCGTTTCCCATACAATGACGTAACTCGCTGCTTAACTACCATAGTACGATGCATAGCTAGGCACGACTGTTTCCCGAAACCGTATTGTCGCAAATTGGTAGTTCAACCACGTTGGTTAATGATGTCACGCAGGTGGTGGAGTAATAACTCCTTTTAATGAATCTGCTTGACATCAAATTAATGCTAGATGTTTTGCTATAAATTATGGACATGGCATCTGAGGACTATCTCTTATTTAGCTTAATTCCTGATTCAATCATAGGCTCGTTCTTACATGCACAAAACTACGTCTTCAAAAGCGGTGATTTAAATCTCTTGACAAACTAAAAGACGTAAATTACATTTGTATGTATTCTAAATAAATGATATAGATTGTACTGAATGTCATATTGCTTATTTGGCTCAAAATTATTTATTAAGTCCACGTCATGCAAACAAGAAACTCTGCTTTTAACCACAGGTCGAGAGCTGTCGTTCCAACCACACAACTTTGCGATGCTGTTTGCGAATGTTAGTTGGAACGATGGTTTCGGGAAACACCGACTCGTTGAACTATGCTGATAACGATGGAACTTGCGACCATAGTTGGCTAACAATGCTTTTGGGAAACGCACCCCAGGTAAGAACACTAGCATCTGCATTTTGGACTAACTGTTGCTTGTTTATTGAGAATGCAGGACAACCAGCTAGTAATGCATTACAGTAATCTAGTCTGGAGGTCATGAATACATGAACTGGTTTTCCTGCATCTCACTTTAAGATCTGACGCACATGAAACTGATCTGACACGCATTATATTTTCTCACAACTCTTTGTGTTCATTTAACACTTTTTAACTAATTTAAGACTGTGCTTACTGTCTGAGGATACTCGACAAAACGGGAATTTTGGCATAATTTTCCGTTTAAGCAGCGTTGGCCTGCTGTCTGAAGCGGCATTCTTATACGTTGCGGGTGTTTGTTCACAGAGAGCCGCTTCATAGACCGTGCCAGAACAGATTTGAGTTTAAATTTTTTTTGCATCTTATTGTGTTTGAATGGTTTAATAGCACTTGAATGAATGATAGTGTGATCATATACTGTAGCACAGCCAAAGGATGACAGAAAAAAACAAACAGATTCTATATATATATATATTTTTTTTTTTTATATACATTTTTATTTACTTTTGACAGCACTTATAGACAAGGCAAGGTATGTTTATTTATATGGCACATTTCATACATAATGGTAATTCAAAGTGATTTACATAGAAAATGAATTAAAATAATCATGCAATAATAAACATATGCATAAGCAATACAAATATCATGCACAAGAAATAAAAATAACAATCATATTTAACTGAAGGCTAAAATACTGCCTGAATCACTAAGTTTGGGGTACCCCTATCTGGAGTGGAAGAAATTAAGAGTTTACATTAGACATGCCCCTTTTAGTGTCTCTTCACTCTCTGGGGGTGTAAGCACACCAATTCACTGCCTGCCCAATACAACCACACGATGCGCTGCCTGCCTATGATGGCTCCCAGCGACATTTTCACAATCATACACCCATTGCTACACGGATGTATATTTACACCAACCTGCGCTCGCAGGTCTGGTGTCTCTTCACTCACTTCTGAGTGTGAACCCTCATCGCTCTCCCTTCTCTCAACCTCTTCCATCCAGACAGCCCTAATAAAATAATAAAATCTTCTAAATTAGGGGTACCCCTATCCTATCTGGAGTGGAAGAAATGAAAAGTCAGGTTTGCGAATTTTCACTAGACATGCCCCATCTAGTGTCTCTTCACTCTAGTGGGGGTATATATATGTATGCATACACATGTCTTGTATGTATAAACGTGTGTGTATATATATATATATATATATAACACACCACATGTATACCCCATGGCATACAAACAACCCATGGGCCCATTTGACTGCACCATAAAGCAGCATTGTTTAAAGGGAGCAAATAGATCAAATGAATGAATAAACACGACTCCCGTCTGCGTGTTTTATGTGGCATCCTTTTTCGATTTGTTTTTGCCTACATGAAGCACTGGCTGGAGGTCTCAGAGCCACAGCCAAAAGCTTCCCTGCATGGGTGTGGAAGTGCTGCGGGCTTCATTAAACACACACACACGCTGCACAGTGAGCCCCCCTGTATGGAAGTAAAATAATGACAAATGTTTTTGAAACAAAAAAGCTTGTTGAATTGTACTTGGAAAAAATATTGCATTAACCCTGCTTGCATTTTAATGCATTGTATTTTTAGGGCTTGCATTTTTATGGAATGAAATTCAACATGGTCGTATATTTAAGCTGTGAATATTTCAATTCAAAACATTTCACACACGTTTTCATTATTATACAATTCAATAATCCATATTTATCTTTCAGATTTCACTTCCAAAAAGTTAATTCTGTTTAAATATACAACTATAATATTCGACAGGCAATTTTCGGTCCATTTTATTTAGTGGTTCAAATTCGACAGAAAATGCAACATTTGATATCCGGGAACGGCAGGAATATCAGTAGATTGCCGATTGATAATCTCCATAGCTGTTAGTCGGCCTCACCAGCAGGGGGTGCAAGCGGTTGTTGATGAAGAAAACTATAGAGCAACGGGTGAGAGAGTCATTCATTCATAAAAACCAGGGGGGTAATCGAGCTCTCGATTTCCGTACCACCCCCGGCGGCCGCCATTGGCTAACAAGCCTTCACCTGCTGTTAGCATCCCATTGACTCCCATTCATTTTGGCGTCACTTTGACAGCGAATAACTTTACATCTGAGGCGTTTAAAGACTCCATTTGTCCATTATTTATTTCTAAAGAAACACGACAATGTATAAAATGCTCCATTACCTTGTATCTTACGTTATGGCCCCGTAGAAGCAGTTTTTGTAAAAACAGGCTAACGATTGCGTCATAACCACGCGACTCTCTGGAAATTACCGTATAGACAGGAGGAGAAGCTCGCAGTCAATCGGGGGGACGTGGAGGCATAAAGTCAAGGGAGAAGCCCATAGAGAGTCATAAAGTTGCTCCTGCTCCTAGCTCATGGACAGCTCCTTCTCACGCTCTCCGTCTCTGCAAGTTTCGGAAGAGAATGATTCAGATTTCTCTTGGCACAGCTCCTAGAAGACTTACAACTGTCAGACAGGCTGCTCACGTCGTCAAGCTCAGTTTGAGTCTGCGCAGTTCGCTCGGCAATCAGGAAATGAGTGCTTCTAATTTGCTTCACTTTTCTCCGTTGAAACCTATGGGGTCGCTGTGTCCAGTTTATATACTGTCTATGATAAAAACGAATTTACAGAGAGGGAGCACACAGTAAATATTTGTGATGATTATCAGGGCCAGTTTATGGAAAAGCTGATAAAGACACAAAAGCTGTGCTTACATTGAAGTCTTCACGGTTACTTTTTTACATGTATGCAGCTTTCTCTATCGTGAACGAGATAATGTTATTCCCCGATGCTGATGTACAGATCAAACGTTAAATCTGAGGTAGCAGACATATATTTCTCTCGGTTGTTTAGTTTCCTTAACTTTATATTGCTGTGCTGTGCTGCAGAACTGGGGATTCCCTCAAAAGTCATTCTCCAGGATTCCCCTGCGGTCTCAGGACACTTGACGCTTAATGGAATAATACAGTGATATAAAAGACCAAACTCGCACCAAACAGTAGCCTATATAATAGAAACAATAAAAATATGTCTTCTAGATCAGGGATAGGCAACGTTCGGTCCTGGAGGGCTGCTGTCCTGCAGAGTTTAGCTCATAGAACGGTTTTGCAAAATATAGCAAAATATATAACTCTCCCAGCTCCCCTCCTTGTGTCTAAAACACGTCCATGCAATCTAAGTCTAACTCATGCATTTTAAACTTCATAAGATAATACAACTGATTATGAATACTAATAAAGAATATTAATACAGATACATAATATTAAATAATGAAATTATATTAAAAGATGACATTTTTGTCTTCAGTAGACAGTGGAAATATGCATTCATCCCAGATGATGTCCCGCTGGCAGAGGCCTTAGCATGAATGGACCTGGACCCACCAGGACCTCCTGCTCAGCTCAATAAAAGTCTACAGAAAATGTTTTCTTCCTATCTGTTTTATGTATTCTGTTAATTTAACTTTTATTTTGTTTTTCTTATCTTAAACGTAACTTATCTTGTAAATAGTTGTAAAAAGTACTGTAAGTAAAAATGTATAGAACAATTTATTTTGTATCAAATGTACAAATTAATTGACGTGACAAAAATAAATGTAGGGGGAGAGTGGGGTAAAGTGAGTTTTTTTTTTATTTAAATTTCGCCCTCTAAGCGAGCTAAAATGATATATCAGTAAAATTTACACATTTCCCATTAATTCAGGATGTTTCCTAGCAATGGAAATAATCAGGATGTATTCAGGATGAAGGGCAGTGAAAATATGATTGTTTTTTAAAAAGTGGTCTTGTGTATCACTTTACCCCAGCTAAGGGGTAAACTGAGACAGACCAGAGAAATCAAGGGGGTAAAGTAAACCAGCTGGGGGTAAACTGATCCACTTACTCTTTCCACTCTGAAACTACCGTAACAACACATGTTGAAACAGTTAGAATCCTGAGAGCTAGCTTGACAACCACACATTCCAGAACTAATGTCGGACTAGTAACAGAATCATGGGGTTTGGTCAATTAAGCCATTTTTTTTTCTAAACACTTGAAAGTAACTCTGAACAAAATCAAATACAACATAATATAATTCAGAATGTTTTAATTAACATTCAAATGACAGATAGAACCAGTTAGATTAGAACACAGTCTGGGGGTCAGAACCTATCCATCACTACAGCCAGATTGTCAAAGAACTCCCCGACTGTAGTTTTATTGGGATGTTGCCTCTGGAGTTCGTACAGAGAGATGGCGACGTGCTAGGAAGCTGCCAAACCAATCTTCACCTAGAGTAAACAATTCATTATTAGCTATAAGATATGGCTTTGTGGCAAGATCAGTTGGCCTTAGTTAAGGCTAAACTATATATTTAGTTAACCCACAGAATCATGTGATCTCTTGCACACCCTAGCCTACCTGCACATTGTGTCTTTGTCCACTTGGCAGGGACAGGGATATTGTTTTTCTCTGCGTATTCAAATACCAGTTGACAGCACTTAACTGGAGGAAGGCCATGGAACTGTTCAGCTAGTTGTTTCAAGTGTTTGGCAAGCTCCTCCTCCATCTCATCTGTGAATATTCTCTTTGCCTCAGCTACTGCACCCCAGGCTACTGATTTTAGTATTTTATTTCCCCTTTCTCTTTTTTCTTTATGAATCTTAGGAGGCTTGACTTGTCGATATTTCTATCCCTTGCAGCTGCTCTTATAGACTTCTTTCCTTCCTTGACCTCAGCGGCTGCACTCTCCATTTCCTCGAGGGGTGTTTTGCCACATGTTGTCTTCCTGGTGTATTGCCTTGGCATGATGGCTTTTCTACAATGTTTATGACATTAAAAATAAAACATATGTAATGCAATATTACATTACAATATGTTTAAGACTAAACTTAACTTGTGCCTCATGTCTCACTTTACCCCACAGCATTTGTCTCACTTTACCCCACCACCACATTTTAGAAAAAAACTATATCTCTTAGCAATTCAGGCTAATCTTCAGCTAGCATCACCACATGGTTTTATATGTTGGTAGTTCATCAACATGTATGATATAAGTTTTTCTACCTGAATCAATTTGCTTTGGCACAACAGTTGATTTAAGCTGACAGCAAGAACATTTACTTTTACATGCAAAAATAAATAAATAAATAAAAATAGCATATATATAGCGAAATATATCGATCAGCTCATCCTCTCGGTCTCGTTTCTCTTGGCTGGTGCTGGTTCGTCGTTCTATCCTTCACGGCCCGGGGAAAGAAGGACGGTAGGCAGGGTTGCCAGGTCTGTGCAACAAAAGTAGCCCAAAAAGCCCAACGGCTCTTCTTGGATGGAATTCAAGCGGAAAAAAATGTTTACCCGCGGCAACAACTTAAAAGTAGTCCAATTCCACAGGAAAACCTTGGACTTGGCAACACTAATGATAGGCCGCATTAGAAGGATCCTTCGATTTGGGACAGCCTTCGTCGCGCCCTACTGTGACGCAATCGGCCTTCTAAATGCGGCCTTCGGAGGATGCAGCCCCTGAATTGGGACACAGCTAAAATCATGAACAAATAATTATCAACGCATGAATCAAACTCACTCAGAATGATGAAAATTCCTGACACAGTTTTCCGCACAACATGACTTTATTATTTATCCATACACGGGAAGAAACAAATCTTAAAAACAATGACTCATTCACAGTAACTTCTATCTTGCCGACACTGCTGTCTCAGGAGACAGATAACAGGAGACTTTTCTTCCATTCGTATAGTCGCTACTTCTAATTGTTGCTCATTTGCATTAAGCCAAACTTTTCTCAACTTATTCGCATTGCTAAATATGCCCACATCCATGATAGATGAAATCACAGACACTCTCTTAGTTGCTGCAGGTGGACATCCATTTAGATAGTAGCCTTTATACACACTATATGCGTTTACAGAGTGTATTTATGATTGTGAGAGATGTGGTTGTGCCTGCTTGATTATTCTCCTCCTTCTGAGGGATCTTATGAAAACTTGCTCAGGTTGTATTTCAAAAGAAACAACAACACCACCAATTAAGCCTATTTTAGGACCATTAAAATGTTCCATTGCAACCCTCTACGGACCCACTGAAGCTCGAGTTGCCATTGGCTAGTCTTTAAAAAAATATATTTTACTTACCAGCCTTTTTACATGGAATGCAAGAACAATGAAAAAAAAAAAATGAAAAAAAAATTCAACATAAATGTAATATAAATATACTTTTCAAAAACAATTAAAATCAAGTAGAAGGTCTGTAATAACATAAGAACAAATACCTAATGAAACACAAGCAATAGCATAGCACCAATAAACACAACAGAACAAAGATGCAAATGAAAGATGGGTTTTCAGGCAGATCTAACAGTAGTTAGATACAGATTAAGTAGATTATGTACAGAAATTGAATAAAGTGATCAAATGTAAAATAACACTGCATAGTCTTCATTCACTGTATAAATTAAATATAGACAAATCCTTATTAAAGTTATTCAGTCGAGAATTGCGTGATTATTATTATTATTCTTTTTTTCTTGCAGTGAATCTGTTGTTTGATTAACATTATAAACACAGACAGCAGCAGGAATATTACACTGAAATATTCTTATATTGCTAAGTAAAATATAGTGTATATCTTTTGATTTGACCTTAACATGTTCTTTACAGGTATTCAGAGAATTACCCATGTACACCTTTTAGTTACTTTTTTTCTGCTCTCTTTTCCACATCTCTCCTTTTCAGCTTCCTTCCAATCCTTCTTTTTATAAATCTACATTTTTTTTCATTTTCCTCTCTATTTCCCAGTCTTTCCATTCTTCTTCCTCCTGTCTCTCTCTCACTCTCTCCCAGTCTCAGCTTTGGGCCTCTGGGATCTCATTAAGCCACTAACTTCAAATAAATAAAACAAACTGCTGAGACAAAATGAGCGATGTATGAAAAAAAAGAGAGCCTTGCTTTTAATGAGCTTTTCATTTCTTTTTTCTCTCTCTCTCTCTCTCTCTCTCTCTCTCTCTCTCTCTCTCTCTCTCTCTCTCTGCCTCTGTCGATTCATTCCATTTCAGATGGTCATTATTGGCATGACAGAGGGATTGTGGTATTACCAGTGCTTTTAGAAACAGACAAAAAAAAACAAAAAAACACCGCACATTATATCCGTCTCTGGAAGTCCGCTCCTCGTTTCCTCGCTCCTGTTCTGCCAGCGTGTAATCACGTCGGCAAGTGAGAGAACACGCTCCCCCCTCCCTCCCTCCCTTCTTTTCCCATTTTCTCTGTCATCTACGAGTGCCTTTTCTCCCTCTGTTGTCCATCTGCGCCATCTGACAGTAATACTGAAGCAGTGTGTCCCATTAGACCTACAGAAAACCGCCAAACTGCACCCTGAAACTAGTGGCATTTCTCTTCTAAAGCAGGAGAAACAGTGCCTCCTCAAAACTATTGGATCAGCAAATACAATACAAAAAATTAAACTGCATATGAAACTGAGTAATGTACAACTCATTAAAGTTATGCTGTCCAACAGTGACACTAGTGGATCAAATAAACAAAGAGGCAGTATTTATTAGCATCCCTTGTGTTCTCAGTGAGATCCTTAAGGATGGTGTGGCTGTAATCAAACAGAGATCTATTATAGTTGGAGAAAGCAATCTGTTGGGATTTCCATCTCAAAGGACGCCCCCAGTGCTTATGGTAACCTCTGAACTTATTGAGCTAATCATCTGAGCTGTAAATGTCTTATGAATTATCACTCTGCAGTCACAGCAAAATGTCATCTTGACAATGCTGACTGAAAACTCGCCACACAAATTTTTTTTTTTTAGTGGCCATCAGTGGAGAAAAATAAGTAGAAGCAGAAAGTGTAGTTACACAATCTGAAAGGAGGGGTTAATGGGGACATGCTAACCAACCAAAACCTGACCCCAATTGGGAATGGCAAAATTGTGGTGTTTACTGCGGATTTGTGATCTAATGGTCTGAAAAGAGGATGCATGAGAGACATGAATAATAATAAATTGTTGCGTATTGACTATGATAGGAATTGTATGGCGAAGTGTAACGATTTTGATTGACGATTCTGGTTTCATAACGATTCGATTACCAACTGTTTTAGTATATTTCTGAAGGAAATATGTGCAAAAGAAATGCATTTACGGTCTTCATCCTCTTTTTTTCCCCTTATGATAAGTTCATTTCAGATATAACAAATCAGAAATCAATGTATTAAAGAGGCAGCATAAATTCAAAATAATTATATTGTGACTTTTTTCATTTTTATAAAATACTCCTGATTACCAAAAAATACATTTTTTTACTGCTTTTTGTCATATCAGCAGTTATGATATGTATGATATCATATGATGATATGATATGCTATGATAAGCTACACTGATTTGAGTCTCACGGACCTTAAACAAAGCGTAACACAGTGACTATTTTTGGTTTATTTTAGCCACTCTAATTCCTCAGAAATCATTAGTTACCTTCTTGTTGTTTCAAAATGAAACCGATTGTGAAAAAGAACAGTTTTTCATCATTATTGTTGATAGTGTAAGGTAAATGCTGTTCCAAAAGCCTAGAAACCATGTAACATTAAATGGAACTTGAATATGAATTTAGAGCGCAGAAAGCGGTCTTTGCTGTCTCATTTCAGAAGTCCACCTCATGCCTCTACCTAAAACACCTCCTGCTCAACATGTCATTATTGTCTCTGTCTGTCTTTCACTTTGAAGAGTGTGCAAGGCTAGAACCTGACCTGTCTCTCTTCACTCTGGCTCTGGTTCGGGTTAATAGGATTGAGTGTGTATGATGGGGTGGCTCGCAGAGAAGGCCGACCTGCCTAACTCACCCGCCAACACTTCAAATGTGCTTGCCCAGCCATGAAAAACTACTCGAAGAGCCAAGAGGTCAGATAAGTGCTCAGATGAGATGCATCAAGGGAAAATATCTGATTATTTTCAATCGATCAAATACCAGTGAAAGAGCACCTCGTAAAAATCCACGACCTTGTTCCATGGCACTCTAAAGACCAGCGTAGGAGATCTCACAGGAGTGGCAGCTAGAGAAATAGAGAGAAAGAAAAGCAACAAAAGTGGCAGAATAAAAGAAATCTTGATTTTGTATGAGAGAGTATTGATTTTTTTTTTCTCCACTGGGTTGCCCATGAGCACCCTTTCTGTTATTAGTTTAGAGAAGAGAAAAAAGAAAGAAAACGGCATATACACGCGAGAGAGAGAGAGAGAGAGAGAGAGAGGCAGATTGATAAAGAGAGGGAGTGCAGGATGAGAAAAGCAAGGGAGTAGAGTCAGGCAGCAAAAAGACTTTGTGAAAGAAATGCAGTGTGTATATGCTGTTCAGCATGCAAATTTTCTGTTTTCATGGAAGACCTGGAAGACCTGCTACAGTGCATTAGCAAAAATGTGCAGGATACAACCAGAGGGGACAGAATGCACACATGCATTTGCAGTGTGAAGAATGAAGTAATATCAAATGCAATTTTTAACATATCCTTCTTGAGTCAGTTTTTTATCAGAATGCTGTCACTAAGCAACCACCCAATCCCTTCAATTGCCACAATGCACACCGGTTCCTGACGGGAGCTTGTGGATGAGAGAGTTGAGACAGGTTCAGGTTCTTGGAGATCCATGCCACAGCTGTTGGGCCAGGATGTTGGGCCACTATTGTCCTATATTTTAATCAAACCACTAGAGAGGCGACCTCCACGTCCAATCATGTTGGAACCACCAGGCCAAGCACTCCTCTTTCAGTTCTCACTCATATTCCCCTTGGACACTTGGTCCTTTTGAATATTTCATGTTCCTTACCATATGTACAAGTCAGGAAGCATGAAGTGTTTGTTTACATTGTTTTTAATGGAGGGCTCTTAAAAGCGTGTTCAGACTTACCCCTCAGTAGTGAAGTGAAGGGTTTGGGACTGTGTGTGCTCTTGCGGTATCATCAGCCAATCAGTGTTGTCATTGCATTGTTTTCCCGTGGCCCCAGAGTGATCAGTTACATGACATTTACATTTGTGATTGTCTCTAAGTAAGCCAAAAGCCGCGTTTCCACTGTCGGGCCTGTGCGAGCCAGGGCTTTAAACGGACGGTGCCGGGCTAAAAGCCCCAGGCCTGGAGCACCGAGACCAAAACACACTGCGTTGCACTGTCAGGCCAGAAGCTCCACAACGCTTCACTAAAATCCGCCTGTAACACGCCTCTCTGGAACAACGTCACACAAACCCATCATTTCACCAACAAATGGAAGTTTTATCAGAAAACTAATTTGAAAGAAATCACTGGAAACAGCGAAATCGCAAAACGAACATGATAAAAGCGTCCGTTTGCTGGCATTTTTGTTGTTTACTTAAATATTTAAAACCTAAGCATCGATCTTTTACCACAGGTTTACAACAAAAAGTGATACATTGATCATAATTAATCAGTTAGTCAAGATTGCACAATAGTCACACAGAAATGAAGTGGTTTACCGTTTTTTTTCTCAAAACATAGAGGACACACTTACATGTTCAGTCACGTCTGTTTCTGTTCATTTGTAGTTACAGGACATATTTACATCACATTTAGAAAGAATGATAATTTCTACACATATGCCACCAAAAATACGACCCGAGGAGCTATAGCACTCTCTCCCAATAGCCTATATTTTCTGTCAGAGAAACAGAGGAAGCACCCGGAAAAAAAAGTTTATTTATTTTATGACATATGCGGTAGGGGTGGGAATCTCTAGGCACCTAACGATTCGATTCGATTACGATTCAGAGGGTAACGATTATCGTTGCATCTTTTTTTTTTGTGACTACTTGGTACTTTTAAAGCAAAGTATTTGATGACCCATAAAGCATTTACTTCCAATACTTCCAATTCATTTTATTAATAAAACAAATGGAAGTGATTTGGCAAGTCAACTGTAAGGTTACATTTGCCAGCATTTGTCCCAACCAAAGAACCAACAGGAACTATTGTACAACTGTGCCTGTACTAGCAGCATACTTGTAGTAAATGATTACAAACTTCAGCATATTCTGAATCTCTAGCATTTAATAATAGACTTCTAACCAACATCCTCTTGTTATTTCCAATGAGCAATATAATCCTTCAGACAAAAATAAATAAATAATAATTATACATTTTTGCTGTAGCAAAATCACAAACAGTTTTCGTTCAAAAATATAGAATTATGTACCAGCAGCTCTCATACAAACATAATGCTGGACTTACGCATATTCTGAATAATTAGTAACAAACAAAGCCGCTCTTATACACAACTAAATAATAAAGAGGTATGACTTGAAATGTTTGCTGTATACCACAATCAAAAACAGCTTATACAAAAAAATGAATGAACATCTGGCATTGCACTGATACACACTGTGACTGTTGAGGGCAGTATAACGTACGTATAACAGACCCGTTTACAGCATATTGATGTGAAAACTAAACAGTACAGAAAGCAGCTCTCATACAAAAAATACTAAATAGGTCTCAATGAAATTGCCAATTTTCCATACGTTAGCTTTTAACGAAGAGGGTGTCGTTCGAATTTGGCGCTCAGCCATCATGCGTCTCTGTTATGTGCACGCCACAGACTGCACGTCCGCTTTAGAGTTCCGCCTGTTGCGTTCCGTCAATATTACGTTTATTAGGAAAAAAAAATATATATTTTTTTTTTAGAAAATCGATTTTTGACATTTGTGAATCGATTCAGAATCGTCCACGTCCGAATCGCGATGCATCTAAGAATCGATTTTTCCCCCACCCCTAGTATGCGGAGGTAAATATGGATGTCAGACAGTCCGGTATAAAGAGACGAGACGTACTGACAGATACAATTAAAAACATGATTGTGATGGCCTACTGTATATGATTTTTTCTGATTTTATCAAGCGGTCATATTTACTATGTTTACTATGGTAATAGTTAGCGCGCATTGTCTTTTGCATCGCATATAAATATGTTTGCCTTATACGGTGATCCGAATCCACATCGGATCACAAACAGAAGGTATTCAAACATGAACGTTAGTTTTGAGCTAAAATGATTTTAAAAGTACTTAATGCTGATAGCTGGTGTATGGAATCATCCGGCGCTGGCGTCTCCAGACTCAGATAAACTCTGCCTCTGTTCGTAACCACTCCTTAAGCCCGATACGGCCCTCTTTGGACCAAGGTATTCAGAGGGCCAGAAAACCCTGGCTGTTGGCCCCGAGGAAGCCACGACGAGGCCCGATCAAGCCCTGGAAGTGACAGTGGAAACGCGACTGGCCCTGGCACGCACTAGCACGTCGGGCCACGCTTTTGGCCTGACAGTGGAAACGCGGCTAATGAGATGTATGGGAATGCTAACAGGTTATTTTGGACCTCTTTGGCCAGGTCAGGCTTTGTGCAGACTTCTGTTTAGGGTTGTAGCTAAACTCTGCATGATGGTAGCTCTTCAGGAATATGACTGGCTACCACTTGTTTAGCTCCAACTTGTCCCAACACACCTGTCTGGAAGCTTCTAGTAATCCAGAGGATTTGAACGTGACTTCGGCAGGAGCTGACACCCCCACCCCCCCACCCCACCCACCAAGAAATATAAATGTATGTGCCCTGGTGCCAGCTCTGGTTACAGGGTCTCACCTGGTTCAAGTTTTAATTTAATGCCAAATCTAACCTTTATGTCTGGAGTGAGAGGGCAAAAGAGGAAGAGGAGCGAACCCGCTGTGAGAGTGTGGCTGATTGTAGATGCTGGGATTATGGGAGATTAGAGCAGTGATTACACAATGTCTTCGCTCTAATGAGCCGCAGTGTTTGTTCATCTTATCATCCCTCATGCACCCGATCCCTACACCATCTCTGATATGAGATGACACAGGATTAACGCCCCAGATAGAGAAGGATGACTGTACAATGCATTCCCATGTTTCCCTCACATGCATTAGCCAAATCCCCACCAGTGAGAGATGCATTACTGTGACCCCTCACCAGGCCCTCAACAAAACAAAACCACCCTGCTGAAAAGACTAACTTAACCAAATGAAACCATGCTGGTTAGTGCTACTCTGGTGCTATTGTTGCTGCTTGACCAGTATAGCTATATGCTATCATTCTGGTTGTGCAGCTTAAGTCATGCTGGTTTAGCTATTTAAGAAGCCTGGTGGGAACACAAGCAGCAGAATCCATTGCTGGGATACAGCATTCAAAGCAAAACATGTCTTGGTGACTTGGTCACCAGTGTACAACAGCTACTTTGACATAAATCCGTTCAGTTGCAGTGAAATCTCCAGATTACCTTTTCTGCTGTTGACATAGGCAATGAGATTCTCTATTTGATCTGTATTGCTACTATCCACATGTTTCCCAGTGATGTTGTCATCTCTAATGCTGCCCACACACTATAGCTGTGTCCGAAACCGCTCCCTATCCACTATATAGTGCACTATATCGGGTGTCGGCCATTTTGTAGTGGTGTCCGAATTCTGAGTGAACAACATATTCCCTACATTCGTTCACTACTTTTACCCACAATCATCTCTGAATTCGAGTGTACATTCGATGTACACTTGCTGAAGCACTATTTCCCACAATCCAATGCGGAGAGGACTGAGCGCGCGTGAAAGTGCGGTAGCGAGCAAGTTTAAACCAGAGATTACTTAACAGCTTTCTTATTTCTGCTTTGACATTTATTTTATGCTAGTTTTATTATTATTATTATTATTATAATTTTCCTTTTTTTATTAATCATTACTTGAATAAAACATATTCAAATATTGAGATGATATTATATAGATGAATTTTAAAATGAAATGAAATTGTATTAAGGTAAATTATATAGGTAGCCTAAATATTTTTTTTATTAAAATACATTATTTAGGCACTCAATGTAATGTGTTTTACTAACAGCCAGGTGTTTTAATAATTTGTGGCACTGTTATTAACTCGTTAAACTGTAAGGAAGAAATGATAATTTGGTGGATGTTTAAAAATGTTCGTTAATCATCATGACGGTCGCCTGAGGGCGCTCAACGACACGTCATCTGTGAGCGTGAGAGTTTCTAACAATTTCAAATGACGAAACTACAAAGCTGGCACGGAGGTATATATAATTACAACATAAAGTCATTATCATTGTTATTGTTGTTAATATTATTTTATAAAGTAAGTAACATGTAAGATAAAAGGAGTTTTATCACTACGTGTGACGAAGCCGTTTCTGCGATTGCTCCAGCTCCGACGCACAGTGTAAACGTCAGCGTCCGAATTCACTCACTTCATTTCGTTCACTTCTTGCAGATATAGTGCACTCAAATGCCATACACTATATAGGGATTAGTGAATGAGTGAACGAGTGAGCGGTTTTGGACACAGCTTTTGACTTTCAAAGTTGTCAGATCGCTGTTCTTTTCACACTACACAACTGTCTGACATCGCTGATGTCTTTTCCAGTAAAAACTATTTTCTCTCTGCAGCACTTAAAGTCACAGACAGGGCTAGAAATGTAACCTGATGAGTATCTCTTGGGCATCTGTGACATATCAGTACTTCTCTGAGATTGAATTTTAGAAAATGCACACTCTCATGAATGAGCAACGATTTGCCTCTGATTTTGATGAGTTGAAAATCAGAGCTGAAATAGTGAAGCGTTAAAAGCAGCATAACTGTTTCAGTAATTTGTTGATTGATTTATTTATTCACTTCAACTTTTCTTTTAGCATCTGTCCAGTTTGATGCAAGTTCTATCCACAACATAGACAGGTTTTTGACTCATCTCCGGACATACAGTATAGCTTTGTGATTATTTGACAGCTAACTTATAATGTCAGAGCGTCTTAACCACATACTCAGACTGTTCATCTTACTGCTTTGGTCACACATTGCATCAATACAGCCTTTTCCGGAGATGTTACAACTGTAAGTGTAACAAGTAAATTGACAGAGCTGATTTACTGACTTTTCAACAATGGGTTTTTGTGCACATTTCTATATAGATTTGTTGTTGTTGTTGTTAACTTAGTTACAGAAAAAGGCTACATGTGTGAAGAGCCAATTAATGATGTGACGTGAACATGCGTACGCATGATTGTCCAGTGACCGTATCTCTATTCCCTCTCTGAGACTGCAACTGTGTTCGAAACACTTGTGCATTTTAGGAGCAAAATTACATATAAAAAGTAGAGAGACTCAGCAGGGTGGGGGTAGATTGTGTATATGTGTGTGTTTGTACAAGAAAAGTGTGTGTATACAGTATGTGTGTGAGAACTCCTCTCCATGGCTCCACGCTGCTCTGATCTCCCCATTACAAGGTCGATTAAGCTACTAATCCCCAAAATACAGGCGTCCAACAGCACGACTGAAGAGCAGGAGAAAAACCCGCCTGGATGGGGGAAAAAAACTCTGGGGCTTTTTCTCGGCGGCTGGCAGCTTAAGCTCTGCACCAATACCGTGTTTCGTAGAGCATGAGCCGGGGTTATGTGTTTTACTGCTGGCAGCATGCGGAGGGATTACTGACCTCCTGTAAACTACCTTAAGAGCTAAACAAACCTTTTACTACCAACACACTGGATATCACCAAAGCAGGTACTTCCTGTTTCACTTCTAAATTTAATTAAACTCCTTTTTCTTTCTCTCCGTATCTTTTCCCTATACAGAAATAATTATTGTTTTTCCGGTTCAAAGGAAGCGAGCGTGGATGAATTTTGCTCTGTTTGTGAAAAGTGAGTGTCATTTATGGAACACAGCGCTATTGAAATGGAGAATAAAATAAAAAAAGTGATCTACCGCGTTCTTATTTCATCTTATATTTAGTCTTTTTCACCTTTCAACCTCGTTTCTCGTATGATTGCAGAGTGAGCAGCATTAATTACTGGGTTTTTTAAATGGTACATCCTCTGCCTCTCAGTGCTATCAGACTGTGGTGGAATCGGCTTAACCTTTAATTAGAGTGTGTGTGTGTGTGTGTGTGTGTGTGGATCAGAGAGTATCAATCAGCATTGGAGTGTTAGAGTAAGAGCTTCCATCGTTTCCTTATTTCATCTCGTATCTCATCTGCTCTGTTTCAAGCCTCCACTATGTTATAATATAATACTAGCAGCATACTACTTGATGCATACTGCTCTGTATACTGTCTGATTTATTTATTTTTTTGCTTGCATTTTGTGACATCACAGCTCTGAATAGCCTCTCGATCAGAGCCAATCAGTTTTGTCATGATGACTTAATTTTCCTTAATCTCTCGAATGATCAGTCATGTGACATATGGCTCAGGTAATTGGATCAACAATACGGCTGTAGTACTGCAGAAAAGCACCAAAAAACACAACAAAACAAAAAACTCAAAACAAAAAAAGATCCAGACCTGTAATTTTCCGAGGTGTGTATAGGCTAATAGAGGTTGTGAAATAATATACTAATATAGTATTAACTCTACTTTAGTGCTGGAAAGATATTGCACAGCTCAAGATAACCGACCTTCTCATTTAAGTATCGCTCGCCAATGTCGAAATATTAGAGATGACCAATCAAATCGAAGTAAGTGGGCTTTATGTTCTGATCGTGAATTACAGCGCAGCGCTTCAATAAACAGTCATAAAGTGTAAGATAAGATGTAGCTAAACTAAACATTTCATATTTGGCAGCTGTTTTAGGATAGAAATGTTAAACGACCGCCAAAAATATGAATGCAAAGTAATAAACGTGTCTAATTTGGCCATTTTGAATTGAAAATAAGCTGATATAATGCACTTGATTCATGTAATGAAATAATTATTAGCATAACTGTCAATGTCAAAGGACAAGAAACATTAACAAAGCCGTTTTAATTATATCAGGCATTAGATTAATAATAAATGTGCTCATATTGTGAATTAATTTAATGAACTTAGTTACCAAGCTTTCCTGTTAGCCTTCAGTAAATTAACTTGTCTAAGAAAATGATTCATAAAACATATAAATATCAGTTGACCCTATGTTTACTTTCTCCACTGACACAGACGAAAATGAAAAGACTATCAGTCAAAGCTCAGCTTTAGGAGGGGAAGAGACAGGGCAAGAAAAGGAGACTGAGAGAAAAAGAAAGAGTGATGGAGATGATGGAGCTCAGGAGAGAGCAAGTGTTGACAAATAATCTACTGCTCACTGATATGATTTTAAAGCTATTGTTATCCAATTTTTTTGGGGGGGCCTTTAAATGTCGTAAAATTCACACACACACACACACACACACACACACACACACACACACACACACACACACACAGACACAGACACAGACACAGACACAGACACAGACACAGACACAGACACAGACACAGACACAGACACAGACACAGACACAGACACAGACACAGACACAGACACAGACACACACACACACACACACACACACAGACACACACAGTTAAGAGAAATCAATTTTCTTTTTTCTGGAGGAGCTTGTCCCCAAACCCCCTTTACTATATCTCATATGTGGGTGATTATGGACTACCTATACAGTCCTCCTGATTGAGATATATGGGAACGATAATGTTTTTGGTGAACGTTGTTTCACCAAGAATACATGTTCCTGGATCAACATCTTTGTTGATTCTGGAACAACATTCCAATCAACCAACCATATTTGAGGGACAAGTTTACAGTTTATGTCAAGTTTAGGCTTACAACCAGGGTTAGGTGCTTCTACATCAGTGTTATTCACCATTTTAGGTATAAAAATTAAAATTCACCATTTTAGGTATAACTTATGGGTAGGGTTAGGTTTAGGGGTAGGGATAGGGTTAGAACAGAATTTTCGGACATGAATGTTTTTCCTGGATCAACAAAATATGTCTCTTCTGGTTTATTGATCATATTGGAAATTGAAGGTCATTGTGGGAGACAGTATTTTGTGCAGTAGGTACTGTTGTATACAGCACATTTAGGCAAATACACATACTACATTCTGCAGGAATAATTCTACGCTATTTTTAACACTGCATCTCTCCTTCTCTGTCTCTTTCTCGCTCTGGCGTATATTTATTGCCGCCCATCTCCCCAGCAGGAAGTCCTGCCCTGACATCAGTTCAGCCACCCATCTGACATACACCACCATTTTACCTGCGCTGGGTGTCAGATGTTGTGTTTCTGTCTGGGCTTTTAGACGGTCATCAGGGGTTAAAAATATTCCTTATTTTGGGTGCACAGGTTTTTATTGATCTGCAGAGAAACAAAGTCATATACCAGTACCAGGAACTCCATTTTATTTCATCTACAGTAAGTACATGCTATATGCTGTCTTTTCAGGATAAATTGCTTAAACTGAAGCAGTGCTTGTGTAGCCGATCGACCGGCTACACTTGATTTTTGTTTTTCCACTTTAGATAAAAGTGTTTGCTAAATGAATTTATTTCTTAAGCACACCTGCATATGTTTTGTTTCAGGGTTCTCATCCTTAACCATGATGTAAAAAAGAAAACTATGCTCGGCCACTTTGCATATTAGTCAGGCGGTCTCTTCCTAAGCAGGCCAGAATAAGCTACAATGTGTCAATAGTCGAATGTCTTGCTAAATGAGACTATTCAGTCTGATCATGATTTACTGGACACCGATCCATACGCACGTGAGTTGAGAAATTAATAAGCACAGATCTGATTGGGTAATTAGTATGTAATCATGCAACTCCCTCACTCTCCATTCATATTGCTTATTTATGACACTTAAATGACTAATTAATAATGTGGCAGAGGGGAAGCAGGAGATATATTGTCCTGGTCTGGACCTATTGGCTATTAATAATTCATTTCTGTCACCTTTTCTAAAGGTTTCGCTCATGAATAACTAATTTTGTAACTAAGGGCCAAACCCTGGTAACTAATGTGGGGAAGTATAATCTTGCTTGAATTTACATTTATGAAATCATTACATTCAGCTTGACACGCACTGGTCTTTTCTTCAAACAGACGCATTATCTGCCAAAAGTTCCATTATTTTGTGAGGGGGAAAAAAAACAAAAAAGTGTCTCTAAACAATGAAGCATGCTTATGGCTGATATGGACTTAATGATGAGGTTATTTGCTGCCGTATTATATTGCATGGAGGTTGAATACAAATGCCACAGGAATAACAGTGAATGCGTTTTTTTAAATAATACTACTAATAAGTACTTCTTTCCGCGAGAAAAGGAATAAGAAATGGGAAATTAATCTCTTTCTTCTAGCATATGACAGTATGGGTTGTGTTTCTGAATGTTGATGGCAGGCCAGACTCACAATTAGTGATGCTTTGTATTGACTAATATAACAAAATATGTTGCATTCCAATTAAGGAACAATACAGTACAGTCTGCCATGGGTGGTTTTAGGTTAAGCGGATATTCAGGGCTTAGCCAAGACCTCTGTATCTTTTGATAACAATTGTAATACTGTGCACTTTATAATTCATTTTGAATTGTGTGAGGTTTCATTCACACGATGTGGCTGGAACTGAAAATAATAAAATCCCACTAACCTTAGTCTCAGCCTCAGGAATTGCCATAGATCAGATCAGTTGTGTTTTTTATCTTTAAAGATACCGTAGAACTCAGTAAGTGGTGGTGGACTCTGGTCCAAAAAGTCAAGAAGCAGGTTCCTCTAATTTCTCTGGTGATCTCTGCAGAACAAGAAGCTGCAGCATCATTTAAGAGCTTTCACTTTGTTTCAGAATAAACATTAATATTCACCAGACACAATGCCAGAAGTCGAAAGTCTGGCTCGCAAGACTACATCTGATTTATAAAGCAGACTTGCAGATTTGAATTATTTTATTACTGATAAAAATAAAATATGAGGCAAACAAACAACAAGATGATTAAAACATTGGGGGCTTTACCCAAAAAGCATCCGGGGGCTTAAAACCCTGAAGTCCACCCACAGTGCTGCCCATGCTGTCTCTGCTAAAGAGAAGTGCTTGCGTATTTTGGTAATTTTGTCCCCTTGATGATTCCTATGGGATGATCCTCTGAATATAATATGATAATCAGTATGATGAAACAGTTTGCAAAACAGCATCTTACAAACAAATTACCCCAACAAGCCTCATATGCTACTATATCAACCAGAGGCTGTTACCAAGTGGACTTTTAAGGTTTTGCTTAAAACCTCCTTTCTTCCAGAGTTATTTACCCTCAGAATGTCTACTGAGTCTTTGTGTCGCCTGGGGTCTGTGTGTTTGGTGCAATGAATATTATTTTTACAGTGTAATTATATACTGTAGCGGAAAACTGATGTTGGCTTCTCAGGTGATCAATCAACCTGTAATGAGGCTGAAACGGCTCATACATGCCACATCCCATCAAAGGTCCAATCAAGCCTTTCGTATGAAAGAACATGGTGGGCTTCTGTTATCTGATGGCCTTCTTTTCTTTTTTTTCTCCCAAATACTCAATCCATTGCAAGTGAGAAGAGATCAAGGACAGGGAGTTTACTTGAATAGAGGAAAATACTGTAGCATTCAGAAGTCATTATCCACCTTATTCCTACGCCCCATGACGCTTTGTGCGAATTATGGATGTAACTTCCGTTAATTTGTAAACAATCAGTGAAAAGGTTCGCTCTGAGCAATACGTTAAAAAAGTGTCTCAATGAGATGACATTAATCTACTCTCCCTTCAACCATCGAACATTAAAAGGAAATGTAAAAGTGTTAAAGCTTCAACAAGGTACTTTCAACAGACCATGAATAACCCCAAAAGCACGAGTCTTTCCACAGCAATAATGGACGGGTTAAATATCACTGTAGAAATATACATATCTGTATTATGTAACTTATGTTGCCTTAACCAGAAATGTTCATTAACTTCAGCATTACGTGATTCCCGTCATTTTGACTGATTATAAATTGCATTTACCTGTGAAAACAAACCTGGAAAGAGGCGTGAGGATTTGAGGAGAATAACGAGAGATTCTTCATGCATTCCAGTGAAATATTAATGGAATATATCATAAATTAAATTTGGGAGAACAGACTTCAAATGTGCAGTATATGTTGTCCTTTTTCATACTTTTACAGCGGATTGCAAAGGGAAAAAAGAAAATAATCAGGAGGAGAAGAAAGCAGCGACTGAAAAGAGCTCTTGCCATATATATTCTTGTTATAACATCACGTAAAAATACCAAGTATAAAGTTATTCTCATGATGTCTGAAAATAAATCATGAAGAAAAATTGACAGCTCATGCAGTCAAACTGAGGGATCAGCTTTATTTGTAGGGCAACCTTATGATTTGAAATGATTAATTTCAGCCTTTTTGAATGGAAGTTCCCCAAACCGGAAGTGCCACCCATAATTCAAAATGCAGTCAGGTCGTCAGGAATAAGATGGATAGCAGTTAGCATGCTAACAGGTTCAACCGAGAGTTGTTTCCAATTGAATACTTGAGGAGAAAGTGAGTTATGAGGAGAAGAAATTTGAGTATCAAAAGGTGATTAAATTAAACACTGGCTTAGCTGTGCTTTAATTAGATATTCAACCCCCTCTTTTATTTGATTGGCGTGTTACCCGCCATTTATAAGGAGGGGATGGACCACTGAGACTCAGACTCACACTCACGTTTCATTATTATGCCAGATATAACTTAGTCTTCATTTTAATCATAATGGCGATTATAGAGCTTTGAACGTTTGTGCACATGCAAGGCGCATCCAATTGAACTCTTCAAAATGCTTCTTTAAGAATGAAGAATTATGACTTTGAATTAATCCACTGCTAAGATGTATTTAGGCACTTTACACAAATTGGTTACAAAATAGCGTCTGAAACTCATTTTTACTCCAAAAATCTGTAAAAGGAGTGTAATCACACTGGTAACTTCTATAACAAAGTAAAATCTCATAAGCCTAGACAGGTCATTCAGAATGGATTTCAAGGACTTTGCATGCAGATCAATGGCCTCCAACCTTTATATTTTTTCTACGAATCTTTGAGTTAACACATGTACTAAACATGAGTGGAATTTGCACCGCAGCGCCAAGAATAGCATGTATAGTATCTTTATTGAAGTGAATTAGGCTAGGTTTAAATCGGTGCATGAATGAATCATATTTTTGCTATTTTACACATAATAATCCACGACGATCACATTACACAAAACTGAAATTGCACGTCAAAATAACACATTGTCAATATTTTTTAAGACCCCCAAAATTTCACAAATCACGTTTTCAGGGGAGCCCATGTCTTATTAAGGCCCTAGCTCCCCTGTAGTTCGCACCCTGCTCACAAGTCAATCAAGCATGCTTGAGCTTCCCCTTACCATGAACTAAATCATTCGTTTTTATATGGATTTGTTTTACGATCTCTTTATGAGCTTTTTGAAGCGTCAAAGTGGTAGTTTCATGGACTGATAATGGTGGAACAGAAATCTCTCAGATTTCATAAAAAAATTGGTTTGTGTTTCGAAGATGAATGGAAGTCTTTCAGGTTTGGAACGACATGAGGGTGAGTAAATGATGATAGAATTGAACATTTTTGGGTTAACTAAATCTTTAACACAATTTGCAAAATTGAAAACAATTGTCAAAATATATTAATAAACAATAGATAGAAATATACATTCTAAATGAATTCAGATTTAAATGAAGTAACAGTTGTGCATGTTTGTGTATAGGAGATGCATGGCTAAACATTGTTTTTGCTAATTAAACTGAATTCATAATTGAAAGGCCGAAATCCACGTTTTAAAAGGGGATACAGATATTTTTTTCATGATATAGCAATCTTATGTTATATAATAGTATAATTGTTTTAAATAAAACAAATTGGATTTGTGTCTCTTTACAACAAGCAAAGAGTTCTGTTTCCCCTGAAAGTTTGTACGGCTTGGTTATTGTTGTTCATGTAACTCTAAATATCAAGCAATGTTGATTGTGTAGATTGTACATATTTGCAGAGCTAAGATGCAAATTTCTCCATGATATATTGTTAATTTCCACCATACAGGGCTGGGTTTGTTTTACAGATTACCAGCACTATGAAATGTATGTATGAATCTAAATGTGATTTCACGGTGAGTTTGAGGGATGAAGGGAAGGCGGGAGAGAAAGAGAATGACTGTTAAATTTACTCTTAGAAGCTAGAAAAAAATTAAAAGGCATGAAATATTCAACAGCTAAGAACCACAGGCACTTTTTAATACACAGAATTAGATAGCAATGAGAGAGGGAGAGAGAGAGAGGGAGAGAAAGGGGGAGAGAGAGAGAGAGAGAGAGAGAGAGAGAGAGAGAGGGAGAGAGATAATATGTTGTTGTAAAGTGTTCCCTAAGGAGACCACTAAGTGAAAAGTTCTTTGTGTGTGGAGGTGTAAAGTCCCACCATAAACTGCATCCCCTTTTCCTCTGCAAAGTCACATCATGGTGCCATTCACAGCAAACTTGGATTTCAACACACAGCATAACACATCAAATTCAAGCCAAGACTTGTTAGCCGGCAAACATCTGCATCCACTAGCTACAACATATGGAGAGTAGGATTCTCAATCCTTGAAACTCAAATATTAATGTTGAAGGCAGAGCAACAAAATGAAGTAGCAGTTAAAAAGACAGGCAGACCGACAGGTAGACTGGCAGGCAGGTGTTGTACCGCCAACAAAAGCCTCATCTGTTGAAAAAATTAATAAAAAAAAATCTAACTGCCACCTCTGTAGTCCTAGAATATTCTGTGTGGGGGCTAATCTGAGATTTTCGCTACTTTGTACAAATCACGTTTCGAGGCACTCCAATGTTTACTCTCATAAAGGAATGTTCCCATCAAATTCTGTACTTCATACCTTGTTTTGCCCAAATACCATGAAATGACATTCCAAATCCTACATGGACACAGTGCACGCAAAAAAACCCAGCTAACCATAAACCTGTTAACAGGAGGAAAGATGCGCATAACAAGGCAGCAAACAAACATAAACAATCCATAAACAATCTTAGCGTCTCACGCGTTCAACATCTGTTCCAGCTGGCCCATTCAATGGCCAGAAAATTGAGCCAATCTTCCATTAGAGTAAACTGTAATTTGGTATTAAGGCTGCAGTCGCAAATGGAAACCAAAATACATCGTAACATCTGTTACAGCAGAAGTGTTCTGCCTTCTTTTCTCAGCACCCATACGCTTATAGAGAAATCAAGTTATTTCCTCCCTGACTGCTTGTTGGGAATGCAAAAATTGCCATGGACTGTTCAGACATTTGGACGCTTCATGTGAAATTCAGAGAGAATATCTGAACCGCTCTCCTGGGAAAATTACACAGGAGTATCAGGTCCATTTCAGGCGTCTCGAGGTTAAATGCCTTTACTGGCCGACTACCCCAGCTGTCTCACATGCTCCACCATGCTCTCTCTCCGCAAAGAACTCTATTTTCTGCCAGGAATGAACAGCACCTTGTTTTTCACATTCAACGACAAGAATAGACACGGTACGGTAATGTGTACCCATGAATGCCGTGAAATGCAACTGGACGGAGGCAGGCGAGTTAGTGAAAGGAAAGCCACTAGATCAGGTTTTTCTGTGTGTATAAATATTTCTCCGTCTTCCATTATTAATAATTGCTCTTGGGGATTTCTTCCCGCACGTTGGCTTCCTGTCAATTAAGTGCACATCAAGGGAGACAAGTTCACCTCCTCTGGCCCTCTCCAGCTAACTCGACACTTCTTTTCCTCATTTGAAATCAGATCTCAACGGTAGACTCGTGTAAGCTCATTAGACCCTCAGCAGGTCCAGGCTTACGAGAGAGTAATTAGCCAGGTATTCCCTTTATTCCCTTGACGGTGGGGAACGCTGTCTTTCCAAAGCTGACAGTGATTAGTGTTATGATAAAATTCCTAGGAGGGAGTGATCAACACATAAGGAAGGAAAATACTCTCGCCCCATGTCCAGGAAATGGGCGTGTGAGATTGCGAGGTGAAATGCGAGGTGTTAGGACGGAAATATTTCGCATGAATTTTGGGGTTGTACGCCAGGCTGCACTTGTTTCATTATCACTTGCATTAACAGGCCGGGTCTGAATAAGTGTTGCATGAATTGCGGCACAGATGGGAAAGATCGGACATGACAAAAGAAGACGGGGAGGGGGGCTGCAGGCGGAGAGACAATCAAATCAAGAAAAAGATGGAAAATCAAGGAAATAGAGTGCAAAATGGGAAAGAGAGAACAAAGGAGATGAGGAAGTGCAGTGACGCATCGCCTTTCTCTCCAAGGTGCTGCGGCGGAAATGTAACATGACAAGAAGATAATTAAAAAGCACATCTTTATATATTAAACAAGATTGAGTTCAGTGAGCTGGAATCATGGGGATTCGCTATAATGCAAACTTAACCCATGGCCTCTGCAGGTGCCTGGTCAGTGATGGATCTCATGTAGAAAAGCTACATTCTCCAGAGAGACAGAGATAGACAGAGGGGGAACAGCTGTTAAATGAGTCTGGACCGCCCACTGGGAGAAGGTGAGTAGGCTCTTTGTGATTGGCTCAGGTAAATGGCATTTTCACCCACCTGCACAAGGCAATGGTGACTCAACACGCACTTAGCACCCGCTCTATGGGGGCTCATGTCACCTCTAAGAACATGTAATATTAACTGTCACCCTTCAGCCCAAAGAACATTCGTCCACCCAACTTTTTTTTTTTAACAGTTGAACAGTTGAAAGTCTGAAAGACGAAGTGTCACAGTGCCATGGCTATTTAAATGTATTAGTTGAGTATAATAACTAATCAAATACAATTGATTAGTTGTGCACAATGTGATCGCTTGGTTTTAATTACTTTTGGTTTGGTTCTTTTTAATGAACCTGCCACATTGTTTGGTGAATCAGACTAATTTAGCTTTTCTACACCTTCTCTCTCTCTGCTCTTGAGCTTTTAACCTCCTCCTAATCTGTTGAGACCACCATAACATTCAAGAAATGCCTTTTACACTTGTACTTGACTAAACCACAGCCATAATCATAGGCAATTGTTATGCTTAAACACTTCTGTGCTACTGAATCGGGCAGACAACTCAGTTTCTCACCGAAGGCTGAGATTATTTGAGACGAATAAGTCCAGAATGAGACGAGAACATTTACTGCATTACGAAAAGTTTTTTAAAGCAATGTTACAAATGCAAATGTGTAAGTTTAGTGAAACATATCAGTTTACTGACAGGTTATTAAGACATTGCATATTTAAAGATTCATATTTGCGACAGAGTTTGGGTGGGGGGATTTATTAAGAATGAATTGCGTCCTCCAAAATTGTTGATTATTTGCATACGTTGTCTGCAATGTTTTAGCTCCCCATTTACTAAAGCACTTTTGCAAATCGAAACTGTGCCACAGCTGTCATAAAATGCAATATTCATGACACAATTATCCATGTTGCGTGCACTATTATGACGCTCCTCTCCATCATTTGATGAATTACTGCTGCCATGATCAATAGAAAATGTAAACATGTCTTCACATAAAGTTTGGTTTACTTAAAGTCTTACATGAAACAGAAGTTGTGATTTTCCTTCACTATTGTATTGTGACATATCTAAGTGAAGCGGATTCTCAAAATAGAAAAATTGTATGGCAAACCTGATATTATCTTTTGGGAATCAATTGGATTGTTGGATCATTGTTAATAATTATGTATACAGTTAAATCATTTAAAACAAACTACAAAAAAAAAATAGGAATTGTCATTGTTTATGGGGTCTTTAAAGGGTAACTCTCACCAAAATGCAACCTATGGTCTTTTTGTTAATCTTCTCGAAGCGAACTTTCGTTTAAAAGCATAATTAGAATTGAAACGCCACTTTTAAGTTTGACCGTATTTTCGAATGGGAGTGCTTGGGACACTTCTATGATAACATCAAAAATCACAATTTTTAAAACACTAAGAAGGCTCGACACAACATTAAACTTTGCTTGAAGTATCACCAGGGGCACTACACATGAATTTCAGCATTGAGAACTTCGTTTGTGTACACAAGAGTTTACTAAAAAGAAAGATTTTGAACAACTAGCTGTTGTTGTTTCCGTCCGCCGGCATTTTGACAGTCAAAAATAGTCTATCTTCGAATGCAACGTAACAGGGAGGAGAGTAAAGATGGAAAGCTCCTAAAGCTTACTTCCATATAAATTCACGGATAATTTGTTGTTTTGTCGTTAGTGAAAATCAATATTGACCTTGTATTTGAAAAAAGGATGCTCATATAAGAAGCAATACTAAAATTCAGAGTCAGTTCATTCAGATTCGGAGATCGACTATTTTTGACTGTCAAAATGCGGGCGGACACAGCTACAGTGAGTTGTTGTCTTTTTAGTAAACTCTGTGTACACAAACAATGTTCTCAATGCTCGAGTTCATGTGTAGAGCCCCTGGTGATACTTCAAGCAAAGTTTCATGTTGTGTCGAGCCTTCTTAGTGTTTTAAAAATAGCGATTTTTATGCTATCATAGAAGTGTCCCAAGCATTCCCATTCAAAAGGCAATTTGACCGAAAACGAAAATACGGTCAAACTTAAAAGTGGCGTTTCCATTCTAATTATGCTTTTAAACGAAAGTTTGCCTTGGGTAGATTAACAAAAAGACCCTAGGTTGCATTTTGGCGAGAGTTACCCTTTAAAGTTTTTGTTGTAATGGTATTTTTTTTTATACAATTTTAGAGAAAAAATAAAAAAAAGTAGTTGGGTCCAATTTTTTGGATTAGGGTTGTTATTTGCTGTGAAGACAGTCTAATAGGAAACCAATTCTGGTTACTCTCGAAAGCAACTGGTGGCGAAAGCTGGTGTGCTTCACATGCCAGGTGCAATGTGTCACAGCCTCTCAATACGGGGACGCAAACAAAGAAAAATGAGCCGTAGCTCTGGCTTTGTTGAGCCTTAAGCGGTATCTTCTGGTGGAGAGGTCCTGACATGAAGACGAGAGAGGTTTCTAACATACTTATCAGCAGTTGTGAGAGAGCACAGGTAATATACGCCGTAATAGCAGCAACAACAGCACTAAGTCATCCGAGGTGATCTGAGATGATTGGAGCTGAACGCATTTCTGGAGGGAAAGATTAAATGAGAACATTGTAGGGGGAGGTGATAGATGGGGCGAGGAGAGGGAGAGTGAAATGTGCTGGGAGGAAGTAGGAGGATGGTGGAGAGAGACAGAGAAGTGAAAATTAGCAAGTGGGAGCAAGAGAGAAAGCCAATAGGATAAGGAGGTAGGCAGAATATGAGAGATGCAGACAGAGAGAAGGAGGTGGAGGAGAGGAGTCACATTGCAGGAATGTTAACAGTTGACACGTTCATTATCCAGGCCCTGTTGTGGCGAGACGATTGAAAAGTGCGAGTGTCTCCCATTAAAGCTCTCCAGATACAGAAATACACCCATCACACCTTCTGCAGCGGCTTCCTGCGCAACAAACTGCCACGGCTCCATGATTGCTCCCATTTTCTCTGACACCTCGTCTCAAACTCTCTCCCAGAGAGAGGTCAAAATGTCCGCCTTACAGGTCACCGCTGAAACTGAGTTTTACTCAGGGAGTGGGTGGCGGGTGCATAGATGTGTGTTTGTGTGTACGCTTTGAGTGGTGCCATATTTGTTCTTGTTGCTGAGTGGTGAATCAATGCTGGGAAGTTTGTAGCTAATAACAGGAGTGACACAGAACACATATAGACATTCATTTCCCGTTGTCACTGCCGTCTCATAAACTTCCAAATGTACCACACCACACCCATCATGCTTGGGAATTAATATGAAGTTGGTCCTCCCTAACAGATTGCACTCTTCTGGGAAGAATTTCAGCTAGCTGTTGGAACGTGGATGCAGGATCTGCTCACAATCACGCACAAGAGCATTGACAGGTCAATGGCATGATGGTGGGTCAAGGGGTCTGCAGTTCATGATGTGTTCAATAGAGGTTCAGGTCAGGGCTTTGTGCAGGCCAGCCAAGTTCTTCATTCATTTAGACCAGTGGTTCACAACTCTGACCTTTGAGGTCCACTTTCCTGCAGAGTTTTGCTCCAACCCTATCAAACACTTCTGAACAAGCTAATCAAGGTCTTCATGATTACTAGACAGTTATAGGTAGGGATGTCCCGATACCACTTTTTCACTTCCGATACGATACCGATGTCGCAGCTTTGGCTATTTGCCGATACCGATATCAATCCGATATTTTATTTTATTCTTGAACTAATACTACTAATAATAAAATATATGGAAGCACTTTGCTCAATTAGCCACATAAAAACATCTCACTCAAATGGAGAACAAATACTTCTCCAGTATATAGTCCACAACAGCAGCTGATAATGAAAGACTGCCACACTTTATTCAAAAGACCTTGAGATATGTTTGGTAACCTGAATGAATTTAAAATTAATTTGCTATATTTTAGATCAATATATTTGTTTCCTTAAAGGGATAGTTCACTTTGAAATTAAATTTTGGTATGTTTTAGCTTACCTCAAGAGCATCCAAGATGTAGGTGTCTTTTTTTCCGCAGTAGTTTAAATTTTGATATTTTTAGGTCAAACCGTTCTTGTCTATCAGTCATATAATGCAGGTCTATGGTCACCGTCTCAAAGAGCATGCACAGAGTCCAAATTAAAACAATTCCCCATCGTCCAAATTAAACAATTCCCCATCGTAAGTACACATTGATGGCCTAAGACACGAAACGAGCGGTTTGTGTGAGAAAACGAACAGTATTTATATCGTTTTTATAACTAGATTTTTACACTAGATGTCGCCTTGGCTACGGTTTCGTTCCAATAAACTGCAGTAGCCAAGGCGACTTCTATTGTATATATCTATAACCGCCCGCGCTCTCAGATCACTTGGACGTGGCTGTGTACAAGAGGTAAAAACGATATAAATACTGTTCGTTTTCTCACACAAACCGCTCGTTTCGTGTCTTAGGCCATCAATGTGTACTTACGATGGGGAATTGTTTAATTTGGACGATGGGGAATTGTTTTAATTTGGACTCTGTGCATGCTCTTTGAGACGGTGACCATAGACCTGCATTATATGACTGACAGACAAGAACGGTTTGACCTAAAAATATCAAAATTGAAACTACTGCGGAAAAAAAGACACCTACATCTTGGATGCCCTTGAGGTAAGCTAAAACATATAAACATTTAATTTCAAAGTGAACTATCCCTTTAAATTTTTTATTAACTTTAACTTTATTCTCATCTGAATTATAAATAATTTATTTCTGTATAAAATAATACTACTTTTAAAAACACATTTTATTTTATTTTTTAATCAATGTAGAATGTGTAAATTAAAAATAAACAGATTAGTCTGTTTTAGGACAATAAATGAAAGCCAATGCAATATGATGAATGTCCAAAAGATGAGATCATTTTTGCTTTTAAACAGCGTGTGTGTGTGTGATTTTGGTTGGGTGACAGTTACAGTTTGACAAAAGCACAATGTTGTGTTTTACACAAATATAAGTAGGCTAAACACTTTTTGCCGTTTTAATGATGTCCTGTATGAAAATGATGGAGTATGTTTTTCGATCGCGCCCGTGCCTCTCTCTCTCTGAGACACACACACACACACACACACACACACACACACACACACACACACACACACACACACACACACACACACACACACACACACACACACACACACACACACACACACACACACACATTCCAGCATTGCAATCTTGACATCGCAGCCTGTTCATTTTGCTGCATTCACACCAAACGCAAATAGAGCGTCAAATTCGCGTCTAGTTCGATGCTTGAACAGTTTGAATCCATTCGCGCGTCCAAAGCAAATAGGACGCGCCGCACGCGTATAATGATAAAGCGAGCATTTGAAGCGATATAGACGCGCGTTCAGAGCTAAGGCGGGGCTACAGATTAGGTGTCCGTCCCTAAAGAACCCGCATATGTCTATGCGCGTATCTAACAGTATCGTTAGTTCCGTATTACATTAAATAATGTGCACGTGAGTTTTATTTATTTTTATACCGTGTATTCTCTGTGTAAATCCATGCACCGAACGTAGGTTCAGTACGAATACATGTACCGTTCCACCCCTAATAGGTATCGTATCGGATAATTTTTTTTCTCCCCTCCGATATCCGATCTAGCGTTTTGGGCCAGTATCAGCACGATACCGATGCCGTGGATCGGATCGGGACATCCCTAGTTATAGGCAGGTGAGTTTGATAGAGCTTAACTCTGCAGGTAAGTGACCTTGAAGGCTGGTTACCATCATCACATCATTTGGTTACAAGCAAATGATGACAGAATTTTAATATTTTGGGTGAACTATCTCTATAATGGTGCAACACAAAAAAATGTAGTAGTGGGTAGATTATGTGCCATTTATGTAACGGACATAGGCCAGTAAGAGCTGTGCACATAAACCTCACTCCCCTGGCCTCAAGATGCGCGTTAGCAACTGACGCTAGAGGCTGCGGTCTTAAGCGTCCTTGTTAGCGTGCCTGCCACCCACACCATAGAGCCCGGTTCGAATACCGCTCGGAGTAGGTCGAGTAGGACCAGTTATATTTGGTGCCATGACCCGGATGGGAGTTAGGTTTAGGGGGGTGAGTGTAGGCCAGTAAGAGTTGTGCATGTAAGCCTCACTCCCCTGGCCTCAAGAGGCGTGCTAGCGACTGATGCTAGAGGCTGTGATGTTTTGCGTCCTTGTTACCGCGCCTCCCACGCCGGAGACCCCAGTTTGAATCCCGCTCAGAGCTACATTTACACCACAAAGGCTAAGTTTTAACTTGTGCACATGCAGTTGGTACAACCGGCCCCTAAGTTTTAAATGCAGTGTGCCTAATTACTCTGGAGGAAAATTAAACGACAACACTGATTGGCTGACCCACCTTAAGAACACGCAACCCTAAATTGTTAACTCAATTTGATACTCAATTTTTTTTGTTCAGAATACACGGTTACTTTTTGGTAAATGTGCAAATGTTAGTCCAACTATAGTCTATATATGACCTATAGTCCCACTGCCCAGGCTAACCTACTAAACCCTGTCCGTTTGGCACAGCGTGTGGAACAGGTGACTCCATCACTGGAGGGTGTAGTTGACGGGAGGAGGCATCGGTGTAACGGCCTCATCGGCGGCCCATATTAAACACATTAAACACCACTACGGGTTCCCCATTAATCTACGGCACCTGAATGACAGCTCCTCTATCGGCACGGCAACTGCCACTCGCACTCTCACACGCGCACTCAAAGCCAGGACTTAGTAGCCCGCCATGCGAGTAATAGAAGAGCAGAACGCAGATAACAGAGTGATTGATTGGATCCTCTCTCTCTGATTGGGATCTGGCCATGTAATACCACCTCATCATCCGCTCCTATGGGGAAAAAATTAGGGAAAAAGTCATTTGACGGAGTGATTTGCTTTTAATTAATAAAACAGAGCCAGCTTGTGGACAGGACAGCAGGATATTTGGAAAGAGAGAGAGAGAGTGTGTGTGTGTGTGTGTAAAGGCTCAGTTGTGCTCGGATTCCAAATGACACCCATCTCCGAGCCGTCTGTTGTGTGTAGCGGGAGCTAACTGTCTCATAAAGCTGGGTCCGGAAACAGCCATAACAAGGGAATCCATCAAACTGTGACACGGCTAGAACTTTTTTTATATTTTAAATAAATTCTTCTCTCAATGGAAACAAAGCCAAAATAAACTCTTAACATCGCAGAAAGAGGCAGCTGACAAGCCAAAAACAGTTTCGCATGTACGAAGTGCTAGTGACAATCACATAGCCTACCTGAAAAAAATTCTGATGTTATCTACACAAATGTTCATGTGTTCGCTCGTAACAAGAGCTGAAACCTCAGGACTCGAATGTGGTGTTCATTGTGAGAGTTTTATTTGTTTAATTCTTTGAAATGGTTTATGGAAAATTATTGTCTTGTTTTGGACTGCGAGATCATCTTCCTCCAACATGTTGTGCAGGATAACACAAAGCTTAAATCCAGTGTTAGCAAGTACACAGTTATCCTGCGGAATTGGGCTACTTTTACACTGTTGCTGCGGGTTGTTTTTTTTAGTCCGCACGTCAAAGCATAACCCCCCCCACACACACACACTTGGGACACTAGTTTTTGCCGTGATTGAGTGGGTTTTGAATGGCAATTGGACTGGTTTTTGTTACGCAAACCTGGCAACACTGCTTAAATTTGCCATAAAATCTGCTCAAATAAACTGTTTTAGAGCAGTACTGAATCTGTGTCCTGAGGGAGTGAAGACTGAAGTTCTCTCTGCCTCCACTAGGTGTCACTCTTTCTCAGATGAGTGGGCATAAGATGGGTCATGGGGAGCAAGGTATGTGTCACTTAGCTCACTGCCTTAGAATAATGCTGCTTTTCACTTTCTCTCTGTCAGTGCTTTTCTAGGAATCTTTCTATCAGTGCTTTGTGTGTCTTGTGTTCTTTGAGACTTTATTAGTTCACTTGTGAGAGAAATAGCAGATATATTTTCCTCGGCTCGCCTTCATGTATGATCTTAGTGTTCAGCAGAGCCTGGCCAGTTTACCTCCTGCAATCATTCTTTCCTGTATATAAGCTCAAAATGAGTTACATTGAAGGGAAAAAGTTGCTTTAGTCACAGCACCGGTGATAACATGTATGTATTGCAGAGTTTCATGGCGAGCTAAACAAGACAAGACTGTGGAATGATGTACTATACACTATGCACTTATATTGTGCTCTATGTACTCTTGTGTATTAATTTTATAAGATTATTTTATCAAACAGTTTCCGAATTTGGTAGCCCCGTCTGCTACAGCAAGCTGTGACAGTTAGGTGCATGACGTGCCCAACATGCCACACTTGTTTTTTTTTTGTTTTTTTTTACTTTTTTGAAGTAATGCGTCCTTAAGTTTACTTTTCCTTTTTTGAATTTTCAGATTAAACATGCTACTCTGTTACTAGAATAGTGCATTAGTACGCAAAATTCAATGCTTTTGCGTTCTTTTGCAAAACTTTTGCATTGCCCCGGGAAACTTCTCGTTCTCTCACAAAACTATTATGATAGAATCAATATTAGGAGGGAGGAAAAACTATGCTTTTGCGAGTAAATGCAAAAAGCACTGAAAAATAATTTTTCTTCCCATCTCATATTTTTTTTCCATCACCATGTCGCCTTAGGTGCTCCACACATTTCACTTGTCACTACTTAATACATTATGAAATACATAAAATGTTAATAGTGTGCTTTTAATAGTATTATTAGCATTTATCTAATGGATTTTATTTTAGTATATTGTACTAGACAAAATGCAAAAAAATATATGATACTATTTGTGTGTAAATAGCACCTGCCTTAAAGTAATTTGATATGCCCCAACCTTTTCAATGCGAAATACATTTACACAGAAAAGAAAATTGTGTTCCTCAAATTCGCTTGGGGTCCTTAAATGTGTTTTGGTAGTTTGAGCCTTCGATTGTAACTTCACATCCAATCTCTCTCATTTCAGTGAGAGGTTACATAACCAAAATGGAGCAAGTTTAACCGAATAATATACTTAGGAGTGTGGCAATATTAAAACACACACACACACACTTAGCTTTCCGCAAACCTATTTTCTCACTGTCTGCACCACAATATTGCATAAAAGAGATTAAAACAGAGCAATTATCTTTCTAACAAGTAAAAAGAAGATCGCAATGTTCTTACAGAGCCATACCGAAATAATTCCATAATGTTGGAGGATTATTCCGGCTACGATGAGGGTTTTGTCTTGATGAGCTCTTGTTGAGGGGGAGTCTGCCCAGAAATGCTTGGCTGAAGTTGTGTTTACAGTGAAGTCTGGTGGAATATATCTGATCTGATCCTGGCACTCGCATACTGTCTGTCTGTTCCACATTTCTTCTGGCAACTATGTGCTTTGCAGCAAGACATGGAAGCCTAATTAACTTTCATTATCACAGGCCCAGAACAGAGAGAGACAGGAGAGGAGAGGATGGAGGAGACTTTCTTGAATAGGAGACATAAAATATGCCTTTCATTCCTCTTTGAGTTAGTCTCGCACACTGTGAGGAGAGAAAGCAGAATACCAATTTCGCCAGAAAGGAGAGTGAGGCAGAAGCAGGTAGGGGGTATGTATATGTGCGAAAGTAAAAAAAGAAGGAAGGAAAGAATGAGATGGAGAGACAGGAAGCTCATATATGTTTGAATGCTTGAACAGGGCTTTTGTCAGTATGAAAGACAAGAGACAGAAAATAAATCCCCCTGTCGACACTGCAATAATGTGGCGGGACATGACAAAACATAAATGTTATAATCAACAGAAATGTCTACACTGCAGGTGTGCAACATAGAGAGCTAAATTGATTAAAGGGCCATTTGCACTGACAGCCATAATGATGCGTTTTGAGGCGACATGAGCAACTGCGGCTGTTGGTGATGCAACAAAGTTGAGCAGAGATTACTAGTATGCAAATGAGCAGTGACATGGCCACACTCAATGCAAATGAAGACTATTAAAGTGCCCCTATTATGCTTTTACGAATACTACCTTTCATGCTGTGTGTAATATAGCTGTTTGTGAATGCAAAATGTCTGTTAAAGATCAAAGTGCACAAAGTTATTGTCTCCTTAAAGAAAGAATCGATTCTGAACTGCTGAAAGGGGTCGTCAGCAATTTCAATCTCACTTCCTGTTACATACCAACGTAACAATGTAACAAATTTGCATGATTCCACTATGGTCTTCGTTGGCTGCCTGCAAACAACCTGAGGCCTGGAAGAGTCTGGTTTGTGCTGTCACCGTGTCAAGAAGACGCTGTTTTCAGTGCTGCGAATCCACTTTGCATGCACTTCAAAAGGATGAGGACTCGCGCTAAAATTGATACAGAAAAACTGATGCCGTCGTTACTGTTCGTATCACTGTATATGAAGCACTGAGGAAGCCTCCGGAGCTGAAATTCAGATATGGTAATAGGTGTTTTGTTTCCAACATGCGCTGTAAGCGGTTGACCAATCCCAACAGACACGACCATCTGACCAATTGGAGCATAGTAGACCAATCGCAACAGACTCGCCCCTTCTGACCAATTAGAGCAGAGTAGACCAATCACAGCAGACTGGGCCATCTGACCAATCAGAGCAGAGTAGACCAATCACAGCAGACAGGACCATCTGACCAATCACAGCAGAGTAGACCAATCACAGCAGACAGGACCATCTGACCAATCACAGCCGAGTAGGCTCACAGAAAGGAGGGGTTTAGATAGACTGAAGGCTTGTTCGACTTGAACCAGTGCTGCACAGACCGATCGGTTTATGCCATCAAAGTATCACGAGAAAAGCATACAGAGCATCTGCTCTCTAATCACTCTTGCGGGATTTTGATGTCATTCACCGATCGGTCTATGCAGCACCGGTTCAAGTCGAACAAGCCTTGAATCTTTGAACAAACCATTTTCAGACTCATTGAGAAATGAGGTGATGTGCACCTCATTGTGCAAGTGTTTTTTTTTTTTTTTTTACGTTGGATAGATCTAAACCTTTTGTAGGAGACCTCCAAAACAAAATTAGGAACCTTTAAAATAGCATAATAGGGGCACTTTAAGCTCAGGCAATTTGCCTCCTTGCTGACAGCATGAACAGTAGTACTTTCAAGTATGAAGTGACTGGAATACATGCATTTCCAATGAGAGCTGTATATTTCAGGTGAAGTGATAGTGACCATTGACAACACAACTGTATGCAAACGAGTATGTCGTCAAGTGAAGATCATGGTAACCCACTAGTAATGTTTTTGGAATGTTTGGAAAACTTTTTTTGCAACTCACAAGACACATTTTGTGACTCCATTGCCACAGAAATTACAAAGCATTTGTAATTTTGTTGTGTTGCTCTGCTGGCTCTCTTTAGCTGAGGCTTAGGCATATACGAGTGTATAGCACTTTATTTCTGTAGTTGCTTTTACTCCCATGCACGTAATGAGCCCGTAAGTAAGTAAACAGTGTTAATGGAGGATGATGTGGACGCAGCTTTCATAGTATTCGTACCCCTGCTGTTGCTAATTAGGATGAATGTATTTCAATGGCTCGTTTGTCCCCCTCCCTATGCAACTCATTCCTTCTCGCTGCTTTTCTATCCCATTTCATTTCTTCTGCTCCGTGCTTCTTAATACGCTTGTCGGCTCATTGATGGCCCAGATGTTTTTATGATGAAACATGAAAAATAGCAAAACGGACACATTACTGACTCACACTCCTCTCTTTTAGTTTGCCGTGGGTTATGTTTTTGAGCGGCAGATGATATTTAAAACATTTGCGGTGTGTCACTGTACAGGGACAAACGATTTGCAATTGCTTGCTATTTATTACTCGCTATAATGTCGGCATTGTAAAGTTCTCTCTGCAATAACCTTGTGTCAGAACAGATTTATTATGTTTAGTGCCTGTCTTTTCCTGAAGTTGAAAACAACTGTTGTACCTCTAATGATTTATTATGATTAATTTCATTCCTAATTACTGTTATTTGTGCTTCTGTGGTGTGCGTGTGTGCGTGTTTTAGGGCCACCGTTTAGCAGAGTTGTGATGATATGAGTTTTTGTCCTCACACCCAGCTTGTACCTGTGGGTGGGTGTGTTGTTAATGTTGCTTTGACGTAAAAGCCCTAATTTGGAGAGGTGATTGATGGTTTAATATTGCTGCCTGCAACCTTGCTGCCCCCACCCACCCAATGAAGCTGCAGGCAGGCGCGATGCTACGGCAGCCAGTGTGTGTAATGTCACAATCTATTCCATCCTGGAAGAAAGTGGGGAATAAATACTGGAGCAGATTAAACTCAGATGCGCTGTGTGTATACATGTGCATGGTCAGGTGTGTATAAATGCATTAGTGCTGTGATCTTGTGCTGGTAAATATATACTACAGAATTTAATATCGGAATGGAGAGAGAAAAGAGTGTCTGGCAAAACTGGGCATTTGTAAATGCTTATACTGTATATACTGCCGGTTGCCTTTGATGTGTGCTCTAGCACTGTGTATATAAATATATATCCATAACCCAGCAGTGAAATTCAAATCGACTGACTTTGCTGCGAGGTCAGTCCGGAGTGACTACAGTTATTTTGTTTGCTATGATTTCAGCACTTTTTCCCCCAACTAAATAACCCCTCTGGTTCTCCTTTTCCTCTGTTTGTCTTTTACTCGTCCATTTTGTTCCCACATTTCACCTGAAATCACCCTGACTTTATGACTCACTCACTTCTGTACCAACAGTGCTATTTAATATTTTTGCCCAGTTTAATATTTTTTTTACAGTTTTTCACAGCTTGTACTCTCTTCATTAGTTGCAAATGATTTAATATTTAGACTAATCAGAAATGTAAATTAGACATGTAATTTAATATGCAAGAGCATTAAGGCATAAACCGCACAGCCCTGATTTTTGTGACTTTTAATTATTTAAAGTTATCTATATGCTAGTTCACTCCTAAACATTGAGTAAATTCACTTTTAGCAGATACATATTTAAAATTTCAGTCTTTGTCTTCTACATAAACGGGGGAAATAATATTGATGACTCATCTTGTACTAAACAATGAAAGAGTCCCTCCCCCAATACCACATAAAATCACCTAGCAAGCAGCAAATCATGGTTTATGTTTGTGATGTAACTAAATCTTGTTGATTATTTAAAGCTACACTACAGTGTTCAACTTTTTAAATAAAAACTAACAGTATTAATGAGAGAGTCCAAAAAAATCTGCCTTCCATCCAAACCATGTCTTTTCTTTACCAAAAGAAAGCTCGGTTTCATTTTATTTTGATGGTCCCTTTTACACATTCTATTGAGTATGTAATGTTGCACTGTGTCTGCCAACTCTCATTAGAGTGTTAGTATATTATTAGTAGACTGGTAGGGTTAGGGTTAGAATAAGTTGACATGTACAGTAGTTGCAAAGTTACTTAAAGTCAGTAGAATGTCTGTTGGAGGACCATCACAATAAAGAGTTAGCAGATATTAAGTAGACTGACTACTAGTATTCAAATGAGTCAATTTACATGCAGTTGCAAAGTTAGGCTACTTAAAGTCAACAAAATGTTCAAAAGGGACCATCAAAATAAAGTGTTATCGAAAGCTCTCCCGCAAGACGCATGCATTCATATTTTTAACTACTAAAAAGTTTAAAAGAGGGCCAAAAGTTACAAAGTGTAGCTTTCAGAAGAAGAAGACTGAAAACTGTACTCGCCATACCATTTTATGGGGTCTTTAAGTAGTCTCCTTTTAGTTGTGATCAGCACCTATAGTCTTGACACTTAATTTCTCAGATTTTTCCTGAGCGAACATGACACCACATGACTTCCACCACACGCCGGAGCCTCTGAGGTGTTTCATTATGTAATCATGAATGTGATTACATAATGGACATACTGACCTTGCCGCATGCAGTTCAAATGTGGACTTAGGTGCTACACAGTACACAAATAGTAGTACCTCAAATTAGTATTTTGCTTTCTCCTTTCTCCTGGCCAGCCTTGAAAAAGCAGGAAAAAAAAGATCTGTGAGCCGGGTGACTCTTTTCTAATGCAGGTACAAAGTTGTTATTAGTACACACAGCTCAAAAAAATAAAAAATGTATTAATGGTGACACTTTACAATTAGGTTCATTAGTTAAAGCTGCAGTCTGTAGTTTTTCCTCTTTGTCGCCATCTCTGTTTGAAATCTGCAATTGCAGTTATTTGCGGAATTATCAACTTTACATGTGTTGTGCCTCGGCACGACACAGTGCGGATGAATCCAATGTTTTGATGAGAATGTGCGGCTGTCCGTCACCGCGCCGGTGTGGATACTGGCATTCACAATCACAGATTCTACTTTTTGGAAGTATGACCAACATAAGAATTTTCACTGGAAAATGTCATCTGAACAAGTAAGAAACATCCACTTTTGTTCTGACCAACTAAGGGGAAAAAAAGCATTGTAGTAAATCGCGCTAATTAAATCTAACGATCGCTTATCATATCACATCAAACCATGCAAATTATACTTTGTTCTCAAATTGTTAATGTTAACAACATCAGCATTGCTTGACTAAATTGAATGCCCTTCCGATATTTATCCTCCTTGTTTTCACATGGCCCCGGTTGCAGTCTCTTTTTTTCTGTAGCCACTCCGAAGTCTTTTGCATTTTACAACAGGTGAATGTCCAGTTGTCACTGGTCATTGTCGTTTGAACCTTTCTGGATCCGCCATCAAATTGATAAGTTTAATTATCTCAAGTGCTGTGAGAAAAGGCTATAAATCTCCACCTCCAACATCCTCACACTCATAGCCTATTAGCCGAGACTCCTTTATGTGGACAGATGTGACGTAATGACGCAAAGACATGCTCGAATTTCCCGCGGAAATCCACCAGTACCACTGGAATTAAAAACATTATTACACGCTCACCATGTAATCGAGCTAAGGCAAGCAGATAGTTCTGAACACTGGCTGGTTATGTACTTGCTAAAAAAAAAACTTTTTGGATCATTTTTAACCCAAAAAAGTTATGGAATGTAGCTTTAACATTAGTTAATGTATTAACTAACATGAACGAACAATGGGCAATACATTTGTTACAGTATTTATTAATCTTTGTTAATGTTAGTTAATAAATATCCAGCTGTTCATTGTTTGTTCATGTTAGTTCACAGTGCATTAACTCATGTTAACTAATACAACCTTGGATTTTAATTATTTATTAGTAAATGTTGAAATTAATTTGATCTAAGATGAATAAATGCTGAAGAATTATTGTTCATGCTTAGTTCATTTTAACTAATGATGTTAACTAATGAACCTTATTGTAAAGTGTTACCAAAATAATAATTTTAAAAAATCAATCTGTAATACAGTATGTCCAGGAATGTATGGCTGCTTCTTTCTGTCAGTCAAATCATAAAGTCGGATTCTCAAAGTTGCTGCTTGAAAACAGGAATGGGAAGCCGAACTATCCCACATGCAACTTTAAATGGAACGCAGTATAAATCTGAACCATAGTCAGTGTTTTTAGATGTTTACTTTCTCACTCATTTGATGATTTTGAATGTGTGATAAATCTGTTGTGCAATTACTGCAAAATGTGATACAGTAGTTACACTTTTTAGACAGTCCCCCCCCCCCCCCACTATAGTTTGATACGAATAAGCAATTTCATTTGACTATTTATCAATGGTCCATGTAAACCGCAACTGCAAGAAAACTTGACATTCTTGTTTATCTAGTTTGTAGAGGTTGCAGTCTGAGAAATGACAGGAAAAACTCATTCCTCTTTTTGAGAACTAGAAGATGATCAAGGATACTTTTCCCAGCAGTTGTGTTGTGATTGTGAACATCTCTATTTTGAATTACGGAGTTATTTCGCCAAGCGCAGCGAAAGCAATCCAGTCCTCAATTCAAACAGATTATGGTTCCTCTCTGAAGAAATCTCTTACCCTTTTATTTTCCTTGACCTTCTCCTCTCCCCGTGTTTTTTTTATGATATGAGCTTCCCCGTGGAGTGAACACCACAGACTGAGATACCACAGGTTTCAAAGAGAAGCAACTTGTAAATCTCTACACGGCACACATGCTGCGTTTGATAGCTAGTACTTTTATTTATCGATCGTTCCAAAATACAATAAATGTTGTATTGTTGAATACACACCTCTAAACATATAAAGCTGTCAGAGGTGTGCTGTTCTCCTGGTTTTGAGAATGGAGCAGCGCAATCTCAGTCGCAATCTCCCCCCCCTCCAACAGTTATTTTGCTAATATGTTTTTAATGTTTGTGTGAAGCGGTCATCTTTTATAATTTGTTTTTGTATAACCTGTGCGCCTATGTGTACGGAGAACATCAAAGCTGCAAAAATAGCTCTTCCCATTAAGCAAACTCGCCCGCTCATTTCTTTCCTGGGGCCTCTGTTGCTTGCCTGTCCACATGGAGGCATTTTAAATCACTGCCTGTGAAATCCAGAGACTTGAAACTACTTATGCTTTGGAAAATATATATCAGCTCTGAGAGTTCGACGCGCTCGGCGAACGGGTTTCAGTGGCACAAAGGTGTACATGGAACTATGGAATAAATAAAATATATTTTTGTTTTTTTTCCCTACTGCTATAAGTCTTCGTGAGGTATAAACTCTAGAGTAATAGAGGATTATGACAAGTGTGTTTACAAAACCAATTAAGGATGGCTGTTATAAACAAACCGGCTTACATCAAACCCGAAGTGTTTGCATATTTGTTTGTAATAAGCACGCCGTTGAATGCGATTTAAATGACAATACACACCTCGCATAATGAGCTGCATAACGAGCTCCACCCCGAGATGATTTTCACCCCGTCGTGTTCTAGTTTGTAACTGGGCCTGTCGTGATTGGCTGCCGGTTTTGATTGGCAACCCGCTGGCTTTAACCACGGACCTCCTTTCCCATTATTGACTAACGATCCCATTCTCACCAGCAGTTTTCCCAGCGCTAAATCTACCCACAACTCTTTCAGCTCCAGCACAGTTGACTCACAGTGTGTTGACAGTGTATGGCTGTAGCTATCATTATTTCACCATGGAGGTCAGAGTACAGCAAGCATTTGATTATCAAATGGTGTATTTGGGCGAGCCGAGCATGGAGAGGTTGTTTCACTGCATGGCGCGGAAAAGAAAAGGCGCATGCAAATCACACAGTATTGCTGCAGAATGCATTATTCCTGTCCTCTTCATGTTGCTGTGGTAACTATTTAAGAGTCAGTAGAACGGCGGTGGGCACGTTGATGTATTCTGTGTGTGTGTGCATGCTGTTGTCTGTTTATATGATATTGTGTTTGTTTTACCAATTCAAGGCTTTGTCTTGCCCAGAGCAATGTCTTTTGACTGGTTAATTTGAAAAACTGATGAACAGACAAACGCAGAGATGTACAGCAGGTGATGAAAAGTAATAGTGAGAGAGATAGGGAGGCAGCAGGAAATAAAAAAAAAAGAGTGTGAGTGAGGGATGTAGCTGGATTGAGACAGAAAAAGAGAGAGTGATTGTGGCATATATATAGAGAGATTGTTATGGGGGCGTATTAAGCCATCTTCGTGATGTGCGATGAATGAGTTCTATTAATGAAAGTGCAGGCGCTATGTGGACAGCAGGCTCACCACACACACACACACACACACACACACACACACACACACACACACACACACACACACACACACACACACACACACACACACACACACACACACAATGCCTTTCTATCTCTCTAGACTCATATCATTACCCATCATTACACCCCCCATTTGGCAGCGACCCCCTGTATCGATCATGGCCAATAACTCAGTCTCACCCCTGTTCACTCCATCTATCTCTATCTCTATTTTGGCATCTCCACGGCCTTCTCACACACCCTCCTGTACACACTGGTGGGCGACACATTCAGAAACGCAGGGCTGTCCCTCACGCCAACATCACACCTCGTCCTCTTGTTCTCGCTCGCCCTTCCACACTGCTTATGTGCTCGTCTGTCACTCGCACCCTCTGTCTCCGTCTTACTCTGCTTTACTCCCTGCCTCACTTCCTGTTTCACTCCATGTTTACTTTCTGTCACTCAGTTTGACTCACTCCATTCCCAGTTCACATTATGCACTACACTTATTGTAGTTTTAAATAATGAAAGTAGTGCGTTTACACTGAAAATTACTGAAAAGTAGTAGTGCACTTCAACTACCTGGATGACGCCCTTTTTTCCAATGCTGAATGACAACATAATCTCACTGTAAAAAAATGAATCGTGATTTTAACGGTATAGACCTTATGCGCCAGAGAAACGAGGGCGCCGCCATCTTTAGAATATTGTCTTTGAACTTCCGTTTTTGCGATCGCTCTGTATATTTCTATGGCATCGCTGTCCAGGAGTAATTAGCTTTTGAAGTGGATTTACTTCATGTAAAGTTAAAAGGATAGTTCACTTTGAAATAAATTTTTGGTATGTTTTAGCTTACCTCAAGGGCATCCAAGATGTAGGTGTCTTTTTTTCCGCAGTAGTTTCAATTTTGATATTTTTAGGTCAAACCGTTCTTGTCTGTCAGTCACATAATGCAGGTCGATGGTCACTGTCTCAAAGAGCATGCACAGAGTCCAAATTAAAACAATTCCCCATCGTCCAAATTAAACAATTCCCCATCGTAAGTACACATTGATGGCCTAAGACACGAAACGAGCGGTTTGTGTGAGAAAACGAACAGTATTTATATCGTTTTTACCTCTTATACACAGCCATGTCCAAGTGATCTGATCTGACGTGTACGCAGACTGGTGCATAGATATATACACTAGATGTCGCCTTGTCTACGGCAGTTCATTGGAACGAATGTCTTTAAGGCGACATCTAGTGTATATATCTATGCACCAGTCTGCGCACACGTCAGATCAGAACATTTGGACGCGGCTGTGTTCAAGAGGTAAAAACGATATAAATACTGTTCGTTTTCTCACACAAACCGCTCGTTTCGTGTCTTAGGCCATCAATGTGTACTTACGATTAACAATTAATTTGTTTAATTTGGACGACGGGGAATTGTTTTAATTTGGACTCTGTGCTTGTGTTTTGAGATAATGACCATAGACCTGCATTATATGACTGACAGACAAGAACGGTTTGACCTAAAAATATAAAAATTGAAACTACTGCGGAAAAAAAGACACCTACATCTTGGATGCCCTTGAGGTAAGCTAAAACATACCAAAAATGTATTTCAAAGTGAACTATCCCTTTAACGAAAGTTATCATGAGGAATGTAATGTTTAAAGCAGATGTCTTAACAAATGTCAGCTGACCGGGAAGATTTTAAAACGAGCCGTTCATTCATAAATACGCAAGATCGCTGTGAAAATACAGACCGGAAGTCAAAAGACAACGAGCGCAGCGCTGAAAAGGGGCTGGGCTACATAAGGTCTATAAGACCTATAAGTAAAAACGCTACAGTGGAAAACTATTAATTAACAAAGTTTCCATACTATATACAGTGAGTAACTGTGATAGATCTAACACATTTAATGTACATTTAATGCAATTTTACAGTAAAATACCGTTAAATGTACAGTTTTTGGAAGCTTAAAAGAATAAGTCATTGTATAATTTACAATGAAAAACTGTAAATTGACATTCCCACAGTTCCCCACAACATCACATTTGATGTATTTTTGTTGAAATACCTATGTTTCTTCATAGTTTTTCGTAGTTTTTTTTTTCTAATCAGTTATGTACATAAGGGTGTTATGTTACATTTAATGTTGTTAAATTAATGTTTATTGCATTTTTAAGATTTCATGTGTGTTACCATGATGGTTGTTTAGTGTTTGTGTGAATGACACTGTGCTGCTTTTATATAAATTAATATTAACTGCTTGTGATGAGCTTTGATTCATCATGTGACTCTCATCACCAGTCTGATTGGTAGTTGTCAGTGTATTACAATGGTACAAAACAGATATTAGTACGTTAGCCTGGATGCCAGCCGAACTTAGCCCCGCCCACAACATTTTTAGGTCGGGAAGTTCGGTCTGGACTCGTTCCGTTGAGGAGCTATTATGCCCGAACAAAAATTGTTCGGACCAATCAAATTGTCAGGGCGGGCTTTATACGATGATGGACAGATGAGCAACGTAACGTAATCATCCACGTCACCAATGAGCGCTTGGGTTGAATTCGTTTACAACACAGATGCTTGCCGCTGGAGAATTGTTATTTCACGAGTTCACACTTACAAATAAGTCAGATAGAAAAAATGCATATTTGGCGTGCTGTTTGAGGAGAGGCTCCAGGCTCGGTATTCGGCCCGAAACCAAAGTGCTCCCCCCGTATTCCAGGCTGTGGAAGAACAGGCCGAGAGTGAGTGGAGGGATGCTGAAAACTGTCAAGGAATGTTAGGTGACTTGACAAAGTGAATAAATATATGCTTCCTCTCATGCTGATTGTGTAGACCAGACGGTCATTGTTTGATGACAAGTTGATTGGATTGATTATTTGAACGTGCTCCTCTCGAACTTTGTTTATAAAACATTATGTGTAGATTCCGCCATTGCGTCTGTTATAGAAGATATCGACAGCACATTGATTTTAAAAGAGGAACAGAGAACCACGATCAAGACATTTGTCGATCGGAAACATGAATGAAAAACATACATCACTTACTCCGTTGCTCTGATTGGTTATAGGTCTATCCAATTGAGTGCAGAGGCATTTTCTTTCCTGGTTCGGTTGAAACACGCCCCATAATCAAAGCTCAATGGAGCAGTATCAGACTCACATTCTGACTAGAATCTGAGTATGACGACGTCAGGCTATTAGTACGTTTTTTTTCCGTACATTTTTAACGGGATCAGGGATGGGCAAATTTGTCCTGCAGCGTTTGGCTCATCAAACACATCTGAAAAAAAAATCCATTCAAACTTACTGTCAGGTGTGTTTGATTTGTAGAGGAAATAAACTCTGCAGGACAGTGGCCCTTACTTCCTACCTCCTTTGCCTCAGTCCTGTATCACTACCTGCCTCACTCCTTGTTTTCTGTATCACTCCCTATCTTACTTCTTATGTCACTTCCTGTTTTATTCCTTGCCTGATGATGGTCACATTTCAGTCTTGCTCCTATTTATCTCCACCTTCTCTCTAAAAGCTGTCGGTGCTGATAGTTTTTCTTCCCATTCTCACTTACTGTACAGAGAGCCATTAAAACATCACTTTTTCACACACTCTTCTCTCACACTTGCCTTCTAATCTCCTCTCCTAATCTCACTTTGCCACATTTGTCCTGCAGCACTGCCTCCCAGATAGTATTCTGCCTCTACCCTAACTCCTGCACAACCTCCCATATCAGTAAATCTAATCAATACTTTGTATCTCTCGTTCACCCATCCCCCCCATCTCTCTGTTGTCATCTCTTCCAGTCCATATCTTTCCACTTCTGCCGGTTCGCTTCATCTCGCCATCTTTATTTCCTCTCCATATATAGAGTCAAATCTGTCTGTCAAATCTCAGCATTCTCTCGTAGGTCTTTGTTTCTGTTCCGCTCTCTGCACATATGCATGCTGTCTGTTCTCTTTCACTCTCTTTGTGCATCTGTCTTCTGTTAAGGCAGTGTTAATCTTGTCAACAAAATTACTGACAAAAATGTTTTTTGATATCGTCATTGATAACAAAGATGAGACAAAAAAAAAGATGCGTTATGATGATAGTTAAACCATTTTAATTAAAACACTGACTGGGAAAAATAACACTGCCAGATATACAATTTGCTAACAATGTTTTAAAGTCCCGCTGTAGTCAATCATTTTATCCCTTAAAACTCATTTTTGATCACCAAAATTACATATTTAAGTGTTTTTTCCTTGAAAAAATAAATAAAAATCTTCATGCCTTAAAATAAGTTGAATGTAACTCTACACCCTTGCCTCATTTATTATATGCGGTTCTATGAATATGCAAATTAGCCCCGCCTCCACTCACTCACACCAGCTCAGAGATCCACTCGTTGACGATCACACGTTGACTTGATTGGTTACAAGGTAGTTTGTGACGTCAGAAACACCAGCGATTTCTAACCGTATTTTTGAGACTGTCTTTGGTTCACTGCAGTTTTAAAGAGAAAATACTCAGTAATGGTGTTGACTTATTAATTTGCACACGGTTTGTCTTAAAGCATATTAAATATAGACATGAACAACATTAAAAGCTGGATTTTCACCACAGGGGGACTTTAAAAGAAGAAAAAAAAATTTAGGAAGCTTTGATTATGGGGTAATTTACACAACAAAGTTTCAAAGTGCACTTTTTGAAAATGATCCGGTTATCATCTCCATGTAAAACAACAAAAACATGAATTTGTGAAAACAATGATGTCATGCTCATGCAAATTACATGTTCAGTCTATAGGCATGTAGTTCTTCTTTACAAATTGACATTAATCCAATCATAGTATGTTGGGGATTGTTCTGCCTAAACCAATGACACCCACATCCTATTGTGTATATAGATATGATATTAATCAGGGATATTTTCCCAGTGCCAATGAAGCAAAGACCTCCCGGTCACATACAGTACTTCCAGCCAAGAAACTGCCATTGAGATGAATGGGATTTTTCCCCCCGGTATTATACACAGCCCACCTTGGATGGGGCTGGCTTGAGGGTAGGCGGATGTTGATAAAAATGAACAATGCCATTCCGATAGGTCTACCTCACGTGCTTTTCATCATATGGATGAACTGCGTCCTCGGTTCCTCTCTTCCTCTCTCTCTTGTTCTCCCTCCATCTTACATTCTATATTGTTGTTTTCTTCAGTATATATCAAAGTCATGTAGGTGTCAGGTCCTTCCAGTCTCCTGTTTCTCTTTCTCTCAATCTCACAGATGCCTCAGACTTGAATTCAAGTGACACAACAATTAGTATTTTACCATTGTCCTGCCTTTTGAGTTTTTCTCTCTCTGTCCTTTTTTGTTTCTTTCTCTCTCTGTCCTTTTTTGTTTCTTTATCAAATGCTCACATCTCCACTGGACCCAATTAAACCTTCCAAGGCCTTCAAAGGTGAAAAACAAATTAACCTATTGTGTCTTGTCAAGTTCAGCTAGTTCAACAAGTTTTTTTTATCATTATCCTCACAAAATAATTTTAACAATCTTGTTTCTTTCAGGAATAAACAATGCAGTTTTGCTGCAGGCTCATATGTGAACCTGGACCACAAAACCAGTCACCAGTTTTTTTTAATTGAGATGTATACATCACCGAAAGCTGAATAAATAAGCTTTCCATTGATTTATGGTTTGTTAGGATAGGACAATATTTGGCCGAAATACAACTATTTGAAAATCTGGAATCTGAGAGTGCAAAAAAATCAAAACATTGAGAAAATTGCCTTTAAAGTTGTCAATTTATGTTCGTGATTTTGCTGCATTCACTCACAAAAATAAATGTTTTATATATTTACGGTAGGAAATTTACAAAATATCTTAATGGAACATGATCTTTACTTAATATCCTAATGATTTTTGGCATAAAAGAAAAATCTATAATTTTGACCCATACAATGTATTGTTGGTTATTGCCACAAATATACTTGTGCGACATGTGACTGTTTTTGTGATCCAGGGTCACATATATCAAAGATAATTTGTTAGTCTTGACATCTATTCTTTGTAGATAATGACCTACACAGGGAACATTGCTCTATATCTTAAAAGGCTCTCCATGTTGCACTGATTCATCTCATAGCAGCTTGAAGAGGGAACACTCTCTCTTCTCAGTGGTTAAGTGCACACCGACTGGGCAGGGAGCCATATCTCACCGCTGAAAATTACAGTATACTAGACTTTCTTCATACAATAGATTAAACATTTGTTTCAATGTACACTGATGTAAGCTCAATTATTACCTTACATGATACATAGTTAATGATGAATCAGCACCAACCTGACCAATAAGAGCACTCGTTTTAAAGAACACTGTGTCCGAAACTAAAGCCTGCTGCCTTGCTGCCTCACTGCCCAGTGAATCACTGTGCATTTTTGTGTGGAGATTCCTACTAGAAAACTGATTTCACTAAATAAGCTATAGTTGATGATAATTTAGTGAATTTTCAAAAACGACAAAAAAATATATTGCTTATTTCTATAGAACTGCAATCAGAATTTCAAGGCAATTTGAAGCAGTGTTGTTTTAGTATTATTTAAATACTATTATAGCTTTTTTTCCCATTAAAATTTTTGTTACATTTACTAAACATTGTTTTTGTTGATTCAGTTAATTGCCGAGACAACATTTCTAATTTCTAATTTTGTTTAATTAACATTTTTCATCATCTAATGTTTATATTTTATTTGAACTTCATTTGAATTAACAATATAAATAGGGTTTAATAGGTAGTTTTAGTTAATAATAATAACCCTGATTTGATTTTTTTAAAATTATTATTATTATTATTATTTCAACCAACAACTAGTCGATTTTGATTTATTTTTTTCTTTAACCCTTAAACGTATGTCTCGGGTCTTTAGTGACCTGGGACATCAATAACTACTCATGTTGTAATTTAGACATCAACCTTCTTAGTATTCCTCAATCAATTAATTATAAACAATATAACAAGAAAAAATATTATAAAAGAATGCCTGTTTTCCCATTCAATTTTTGTTAAAATTGCCTAGGGTCACTAATGACCCGGGTGTGTAAAAGTGTAAGTATATATTTTTTTCTGGACACCAATAATTGAATCTCTGATGCTTGAATAAGTGAAATTCACCTTTATTCCACAAGGTGTCAATGTCTGATACACAATGATGAAGTGATGTATCACTCATAGTCACTGCAGGCAGAAAACAAAAGAATAGGAAGTATCATCAGCAAAACTTTAAATTACTCAGTGATTTACTGCAGAGCAAGAACTGAACACAATCAAATATTAGTGTCACTGTCACTTGATGGTGGATCTGGTGAAGAAGCTGTCAGCGATCAAAATATTGACTGAAAATGATTGTTTTGAGATGGCGAATATGATCCAGATGCTGAATGTACAGGGAAATGAGCTCTGATGAGGACAGTTATGATGGTATAAAACATCTTCTCAAACTGAACCCTTTCCAGCTCCAGGTAACAAAATATGCTTTATTTTATTCTTTTGTAATTATTACTCTAATATCAGGAGAGTTTTATATTACCGTGACAGGTAGAGATCCATCCGTGTTAGATATAGATCCGGGTGTTAGATATAGATTGGGGAAGCATTCATGCATTTAAGGGTTAAATATTTTAGGGAGAAGGGATTTCATTCATGAAGACAATGACAGATTAAGATAAATCAGTGTCAACTTTAGACATCCTTATTTAGGCTTTCCTCTTTCTATTTTTCTCTTTTGCTCTCATCTCTATTGCTCCTCTTTCTAATTTTCTCTTTCACTCTGTCTCTCTTGCTGCTTTTTTATATCCTTTTGTCTAACTAAGCCCATCTGTGTATATATACTCTATTGATTATAAGTGAGTTGGGATGAACTGGGCCCTTCACACAATTGTCTTCTGGCAGGCAAGTGATGGATTTTGGTACTTCTGCAGTCATTTTTGATTAATGGTTGGAGACCACAGTGGACAGGGCAGACGACTGCGATCAATTCGCCAATAAGTCCATATTTACACATCATCAAAAGAAGGGAAAAAGGGAGAAAGACATAGGAAGACACAGAAAGAGCAGGTAATAAGTCATGATAATCTACATTTAATGTGCAGTAGATGTATTTAATGGGGGAAACTAGACCATTCTCCGCACTGCAGGAAACTCCGCCCATCAATCACATCATACTCTCTTGGCATATTCTTAAATATTCTGGCCAAAATCTCTAAATGACATATGCTTTCAGCTACTTATATGAGATTAGCACTCCCAGCTTAAACACATTTTCCCATGTTTAAAAGTGCTTTCAGTTTGGTGCTAATATAAAAAGTTTTACACATTAAGAAATAAATAGTGTTTTTGTTAGTCATCTGAAATAAATATGGTGTGCCGTGTTGAAATGATATGACCCGCGATGTTTCACTAAATGTCGGAGAGAATCCCCTCTCTCATTGGCTGCCGCCTCTATAGATAGTAGTCCAGTTGTTTGGAGATGCAAAGAGCGGAAATTATGCAATGAAACGCACTTATCATCGTGATTTACCAGTGGAGACAATGGGAGAATTAGTACCTGTAATTTACATAAAACTCAGCGACAAACATGCTGATCCATGTCAGCAGAGCAGCGTCTAACACCATTGTGGTATTGGTACTTAAAGTCCAAAAACTTAAAGTACAGCAATAACTACTTAATTCACCTTTTAAATTCCACTTAATCCAAAAAAGTCAACAGATTCCAAAAAGTATGCTTTAGCATACTTTAAAAAAAGAAGAAGAAAAAAAGTACTTATTACAGAAGTAATACACTTTTAAAATAATATACCTAGAGTGAACTAAATGTAATGTTTCAGACACTCAATTGCATGTTATTTACAATTTAATTAAAACGTATGGTTTAAATTTATATTAAATAATAAATGCAAGTAGTTGAACTAAAGAGTGGCACACTTAAGTAGGACTGAAGTATCAGTGTCATGTATTTAAACATATATGTGTCAGGGAACACACTGTCAGAGAGATGGTAAGTATACAATCAAATAGTTTATTAACAAGTTTAGTGCAACAGGTGAGTATTTCAGTAAACAATCGCTGAGAAACAGATGTTGAAGAGTCCAAGGCCAAGTGAGTTGCAACACACACACACACACACACCAGATTGTCGCTGTATGTAAAGACGTAATGATGCGTATCTTTCTCTTGCAGGTTTGGAAGGGAAACACAAGGGAAACTGGTGACCGGGGAGATAATCCGAGATGAGGAAACGATCACAGTGACATGTCACAAGTAAGGTAGTAATACAGTACTTTGGGTGGTCCTAGTCGTAGACCAGATGAAGAATGTGTGTGTGGTGCTGGGTTATAAGGAGTGGTGTTGCAGGGTGATGGTGGTTGGTGACAGGTGGCAGTGATTAGTATTCTGGTGATGCTGATCGTTGTGAAGGAGTGAGGCTGGAGCCTGGTGTGTCTGTGACAATATGTAATTACACAATTGCAATGTTGAAGTTGCAGTGTATTACATTTAAAATATATTAACATTAAAGATAAATGTATCAAATAACACACTAAAGTTAAACTATCCATTAAAACTCGTCTTTGATCATCGAAATTACATATTTATGCATTTTATTCCTTGAATGTAACTCCACACCCTGGCCTCATTTAGTATACGCGGTTCTATGAATATGCAAATTAGCCCCGCCTCCACTCACTCACACCAGCTCAGAGATCCACTCGTTGACGATCACACGTTGACCTGATTGGTTACAAGGTAGTTTGTGACGTCAGAAACACCAGCGATTTCAAACCGTGTTTTTGAGACTGTCTTTGGTTCACTGCAGTTTTAAAGAGAGAATACTCAGTAATGGTGTTGACTTATGAATTTACACATGGTTTGTATATTGAAATATTAAAGTATAATAAAAACACCACATCGACATATAAACAACATTAAAACCTTGATTTTCAACACAGGGGGACTTTAATATTATATTCTCTTAAAGTAGTTTGTTTTTAAATATTCTATTAAGATTTTTTACTTTTAGAAATATACTACAAGTGCACATTCAATACAATTAAGAACACTTATTTTCACTTGGGTGATAAGCACCGAATATTGCATAATATTGCACATATTTACAGTCGCTGAATATTGTTTTGGCAAACTTTGAGACACAAGGAAAAAGATATGTGTGGTTCTTGTAAAACTCTTTCAATAAAGGTGCAGTATGTTATTTCTCAAAGTCGTTGCTGAATACTGTTGATATTTAAAATCAACCCAAACAAACACACCCCTCTCTTCATTGCCCCGCCTCCAAAGCTCCCCTTCCAATCCTAACCGCCGAGTCGGTCTTGAACCCCTATTGCTGGCATGTGAGGTGAGTGCACTAACAAGGACACTAAACTGTAAACACCACATTCTCTAGCAGTCATCAGCCTGCACAACTCTCACCAGCTGGCCAACGTTACACACGCAATGCAAGAGTGGATGTCTATTTATCATAGCAGAAGTGCAACAAAATAATGCTTCACGAAAAATAAAGCGTAGATGAAGAACGAACGACAAGGAAGCACAAAACATGAACATACATACACAAGAGTAAATACAAACAAGTGTTCGTTGTTAGTTGCCAACAGCACAGCAGCTCCAGACAAACAATGTCACTCAAAACTCAAAAAGTGTTACTGGCGTATGGAGAGGAATCAAAACCAACTCGGCGTCTGTTTTCAGGTCTTCCCGCTTAGCTCTCTCCGTCGCTGGAAAGCTTTTCTAATATTATTGCGGGTCCTATTATCTCCTGCTCATAACACTTCATTTTCCAGTGATATTCTTATGAGCTTTTCTCTTTTGTAATGTCTCTCAGCCATCTCTCTTTCTACAGTCTTTCTTCAAATCTCCCTCTTGCTCGTCCTCTCTCATCCACCATCATACGACCCCAAATGCTGATTGGCTACACGTTTCTTGTTGTGCCTGGTTGTGTCAGTCCAACCAACTTTCAAACGTTTTTCAAATATCGCTTACCCCATCTTTAAGACACAATTCCACAAACCTTGAAATGTGTATGAAATCCAGTGACTTAGAAGAGCTTATTGTAATGTCCTCTACAGATGTGTGGGCAAGGCCTGAATATCCACTGACCCTTGAACCGCCCGATCAGCGTCTATCCGAACATAAAAAAAAAACTTCACTTAGAAATATATTTGAATATGAATGAGATCAAGTTCAGAGATCAGTAACTAAATCTCGTGAAGTGAGAAAACCAAGATGCGCGCACACATCAAATTCTTGATATCAAATTCTGAAATCATCTCTATTGCGTGCATGACATTTCCCAGAGTTCTCTGAGGCCACAGTCAACAGTTCAGTGATACGCTGCTTTGGCCAGGGCCCTTTTACCCTCCATTAGACAAAGTGCAGGCTGGTAGGATTTTGTCCCTAAAGCTTCAGGCCGGGCCAGAGAAGAAGACTCGGCAGAACTGGGATCAGGGCATGTGTGCGTGAGAGATACAACTAGATCTGGCCGCTGGATTCGATTTCAGCTGATGTTGCACTGAGTGCTTCTTGCCTACAAAGCCACGGTATGTGTGTGAAGTGTGTGTGAGCCAGGGTGTATTTGAAGTGTGTGGGTTTTAGGAAGTGAGAAATCCATAGAGAACAAGAGGGTGCAGGAAAATAAGCATGCCCTGTTAGCACAAATGTGTTTGTGTGGGTGTACATTAACATCTATGTGGGCTGGACGGAGGCTGAATATGCAAAACAATGCAAACAAAAGATGATTTCTTCTCGACGGACTACACTACTTTTGCTGTTTAATCAAACTACGTTTCCCCTCTATTGTGTACACACAGCTTAGCGATAGCTCGTCTGACCTTGAGCGAAAGAATTAGTCAACCTTTCTCTCATTAGACACAGCTGAGGTAATCTCAACATGCCCATAAACACGACGCTTAAACTCAGAACCTGACAAGCAATTACAGCGTGATGAGTCCGGCTCGCCCATCAGCCATGGCTTACGATCACCTTCACTCGTTTGTGTGCCGTTACAACTGTAATTATTGTATTACTGACCTTGTTGGCTTGAGGTCCTTTTCAATATGTTGTAATTATCACACTTTTTTCCCCGGTATTAACAATGAAGCTTTGTGTTCTCTCTCCCCCTTTTATTCAAGAAAATGGGATTTAAGGAAAAAGTGTGGTTTCCTCGGTGCTGCAGAGGTTGTGTGTGCACAAATACACATCTGCGACACCATTTATACCTACCTGGCATAAAGAGCCGTCTCAGTGA
>NC_138725.1:64358909-64471048 GCF_965113295.1 Leuciscus leuciscus
AGCTACCCCGGCTGAGGGAAGGATAGAGGCGCTTCCCGCACTCTCTGTCTCTCTCAAGCACACACACACACACTCACTCACTCTCTCTCTCTCTCTCTCTCTCTCTCTCTCTCTCTCTCATCTCTCTCTCTCTCTCTCTCTCTCTCTCCTTCTCTTCTGATCTCTCCTCTCGTCTCCTCCACTCCCAGGCTCCGCCCTCCTGTCTACTGGAAGTTGGGAACATGATTTACGAGAAGCGAGGACGTAATTTATATATTTTTTTTTCCTCGTGCATCCTCTCATTTATTTATTAGATTTCTCTTCCTGTCTCTGGTAGAGAGGAGGATGGGGTTAGTGGAGAGTGGTTGAGGGGCCAGACCAGCTGACTGGCAGGCCTGCAGACATGGAGCAGATCTGTCCCTGGCTTAATATCATTAGCACTACTGCTGCTGTCCCCGAGTGGACACACACACACACACACACACACACACACACACACACACACACACACACACACACACACACACACACACACACACACACACACACACACACACACACACACATGCAGACAGACCAGAACATTAAAACTATTAAAACCATCTGCTCGAGAGTATAAATCTGCTGAACTTTGTGCATGCGATTGGAAAACAAATTTTTTTTTTTCTGTGGGTGTGGGCCGAACACGGCAAAGATCAACAATGATTGCAACTGCAAAAAGCCTACTAGATATATAAATTAATTACTAATTAAGGCCAATTCACACTGCACTGACAAACGGCAACAGACACTTCGTCGGGTTATGTCGGATAAGCGTGTTACTCCTTTCGGTATCTGTTGCCATCTGTCACAGCTTGTTTTCACTGATTGAACATCCTTAATAGGTGCTCGTTGGGCAAAGTCCCTTTAAGGCAAGTCATTTCAGTCGGCGGCCATCTTTGAAACGCCTCTCGGGCAGCTATTTCAGTCATGCAAGTGCAGCTGCTATCTATTTGAATGGGGAAACATCACGAATAAAATTCAAATGTGAAATCACCAATGAAATCTGACAACAACCGCCTCATAAACTTTGTTTCTAAACGCTCAAATCATGACAAAAAAAATTTTCAGGCTGGACCAGCCAATGAACATGTGCGCGTCTCAGAACACTGACTGTTTCTATTGCAAATTGAGCTTTTAACGGCAGCTGCAGTGACGCAATGACTTTACCATTGGCAATTGACTCTTTAATTTAGAAGGCGGGACTTATTATATTGTGCGCCGCACTTTCTCCCATTCATAGAAATATGACTGTGTCATCTTTGTATAAAGTCTTTGCAGGGTTCCCACGGGTCCTTGAAATCCTTTTAAGTTTGTGAATCTGAAAAACAAAATTCAAGGCCCTGGAAAGTTTTTGAAAATTAGCATACATGGATACAGGTCCTTGAAAGTGCTTGAATTTATTTGTGCAAGAAGTTTTCTGGAAAGAAATTCCATATTATTCCCTCTGGTCCACTAATGTGTTATTTCGCCAACACTTCGTGGCCTATGCACACTAGCTTGCTTGATTTGCGTTAGTTACGCGCATTTATTCATCATGTTACGTGTTTCGCGTTACGCGCGCACAAAACTACTACGATGGTACCTCGACGTTTCACAGACACACATTGCCTGGAAAATGCTAGTTTCAAGATATTTGGCTCAACAAAGAAGATTACAAAGAATGTAATCTTACACTTTATTTTTTAAAACTTAAAAGCATATTCATATCTTAACTTCTGGTTACATGAGCCTAATTCTTTTCAATAAAATCCATGCAGTTAATATCAGATAATTTTAGAATACAGTATAGGATGTACCAAATATTCTTCAGTTTTATGCAAATAGAAATATGACAAAATAGAATATCAGATCTCTGTCATATGGCCAAAAATAAATGCAAAAAAAGCTTTTTTGCATAGTTGTGTTTGACACATGAAAACTGTAACAATGTATCTTATGAGGTAACACGATGTAACCCTGCTCTCTCTTGATATGTGTCCCCACATTAAGTCCTTGAATTTGATGGTATTGGACCTGGAAAGTCCTTGAAAGGTCCTTGAATTTGAAGTTAACTAAGGTGTGGGAACCCTGTCTTTGTCGTCGGGTCATGGAATGTCTGAGAATTGACGTACTGTTATCTGGTGATTATCCGCGTTGGTTGGCATCTGTCGGTGCGGTGTGAATTGGCCTTTACATGGCCTAGAGGGTCACTTAATTACTAAATAGCAATTTAAATGTATATTAAATCAAATACGATCAGTCTGAGGACACATACAGTACAGCAATGCAGGTACATCATGTCCGGTTCATCTTTCAAACATTTTGAACATTTGATATCAATTTAAAAATCGGTATCTAACAAGACCTGATATCACAGTGTATGTTTAGCCATAGCTGATGCCGATACCGATGCAGATGCCAATATCTAGAGAGCATGGTGGCCAAAAATAACGTGATGCACAATACAATTAAACAAATGATCTATGTTGCTACATTAATTGCAAATTGATGCTTATTTTACACAATATTGTCTCAAAATTCACTAAATATATAGAAATGGACCATGTTTGGAGTAGACAATAGAGCTGATCACAAGAGGAAGTACCACTTCTTCTACCTGTTCACCCAGTAATGTTTATGCATTAATACATAGAATATCAAAATTGCCAAATATTAGCCAATTAATATTGGATTGATATACAGTTTATCCCTAATCTGTATGTAAATGTATAACACAACATATATTACAGTTCCAGAACATGTACAACGTGATCCATGCACATTACAGATTCACATTGATTTTCACATGCTTTGACTGAATCGTTGCAAGGAAAGAAACAGCAGATAAAAACTCACTGAAGAGATTTACAGTTTATGTCAAGTTTAGGTTTACAGCCATGGGTAAGGTGCTTCTACACCAGTGTTATTCACCATAATTTCCCTCAGATTTTAGGAAAAAATAGTGATGCTCCGATTGATCGGCCGCCGATCATGATCGGCCGATATTGGCAAAAAATAGCTTGATCGGCAACCCCCAAAAGCGCCGATCAAAAAAGTCGATCACGTGACGTAAATAACTCGCGCAACTTTTCCGCATGCGCGGCAACACAACAGCAGAGCAGAGCTTGCTTAACAGTGGCAAAATGAGTTCTCCTATGACGGCAATTCAATGGCAATTATAAACGAGCGCACAACTGATGCTGGCGCGCGCGGTAAATGACATTCGCGAGAGGATAACAAACTCGCGAGCTCATTCAAACCCTGCGCGGGCGCATGACATCTCCTCTGCCCTCGCGCGCGCGCATGATCATTCCCCACACTCTCGCGCTTGATCTCCTCTCGCCTGCTGATTTTGCTCGCTCGAACACTTTTATTTTTGGCAGTCGAGGGGCGGGACTTACTGTTTTAATAACCTCAAATGTCATTGTCATTATTTTATTTTTTGGATCTGATGTAGTTAGTTCCTCAACTACATCCATTGTAGTCTGCCTGACCCCTCTTTGTTTTGAAAAATTATACTGTGCCTTATTTGGAAAAGGTGGCCTACAGTAGCCTTATGTTATCTTGTTTTCTAACTACAATTAAATAAATATTGGTGGTTCTTCAAGATTTTCTTGACTCTAGCATATTTCCATTCTGTGATCGGCAGTGATCGGCAATCGGCAGATCATGATTTTGGTGATCGGTAATCGGTGATCGGCCCCAAAAATGCTGATCGGAGCATCACTAGGAAAAAACAATGGTAGGGTTAGGTTTAGGGGTAGGGATAAGGTTAGGAATACATTTTCGGACTGTAATGTTGTTCCAACAAAATATGTTATGTCTTACTTGGCAAAATCATAGTGAACAAAAGGTTAATGCGCTATAGCATTTGAAAATATAATACTACTTAAACTAAACTTCACCCTAAACACAACTGATAGTGTTAACGTGAGATAAAGTCCCTGTTAACATTTTGTGTTAAGATGTGTTTTGGTCGATCATATCGCAAGTGGCTGACGATAAATACAGGTGTAAACGGGGTCTAAAACGTTTTGAGCTTGTCCACTTTTGACCACTTCCAGTAGTAATCGAAAACGCATTTGACCGGATTGCTTTCGTAGTGTAAACGCTCATGTGGTCGAATGCTGTCAACCTTAAACACCGCCTTCTCTCCGCCTACTGCGTGAAAATTATGGGAAGCGCTCTAGCTAGTATGGATTTAAACTTTGTCGGCTGAAGACCCAAGTTTGGCTTGAAGACGAAAAATGTACCAATCACAATGTTCTCTCACCATTCGTGATTTCTAACACACACTCACGGTGTTAGGCGTGGTCTTGCACTTGCAGTTGTCAAAGCAGAAATGAAAGCTGATACTCTCCGTATGTTTTTCCATTGTCTCCGTTGTTCATTATGTAAATTGCGCAAGCTTATTTTGTCCAATAGACAGAGGTGTCAAGTAACAAAGTACAAATACTTCGTTACATTACTTAAGTAGAAATTTTGGGTATCTATACTTTACTGGAGTAATTATTTTTCAGACGACTTTTTACTTCTACTCCTTACATTTTCACGCAATTATCTGTACTTTCTACTCCTTACATTTTAAAAATAGCCTCGTTAATCCTAGTTCATTTCGGCTTGTTTTCATTCCGGCTTGTCGTCGTTAAAAAAAAAAATTGGCCAATTACACAAACGGTTAATAGATCTGAGTCCCGCCTCCTGAACACACATCGCTAAACTGATTGGCTTTGTGTTTTCTTTCTAACTTGTGAGAGGCTGTAGTCACATTTGGTTGTGCGAAGCGCCAAAACTCCTCCGAGTCCTAAGGAAACCTAGATGCGGTAAGCGAGGGAGAAATCAACAGTTCTGTGCTCAAGAATACGGGGCAAATCGCGTCAAATATTGATTTGGGGACAGACGTTTTTACAATATAATGACAATCGTAAAATAACACTAACATAATCGTTAGTGTGTGTGTGTGTGTGTGTGTGTGTGTGTGTGTGAGAGAGAGAGAGAGAGAGAGAGAGAGAGAGAGAGAGAGAGAGTGAGTGAGTGAGTGAGTGAGTGAGTGAGTGAGTGAAGAGTGTGTGTGTGTGCAACTCTACATTATAGGGTCAAAATATCCCCACAAAGATGTCAATATCCGAAATCCTTGTCCTTTTGGGGATTTTTTTCTTTTTCTTCAGAAAACAGCTTATAAATCAGACTTTTGTTTATTGAAAATTTAAAAATGCAGACAGTTTTCTGTGATGGGTATGGTTAGTCTATAGGGGGGTAGAATACACAGTTTGTTTGTACAGTATAAAAATCATTATGTCTATGGAAAGTCCCCATAAAACATGAAAAAATAACATTGCTTGGTCTGTTGAAGGCTGGTCTTGTTGAAATGAGAGGCCTGTTGATCAAATCATCCCAGTCTCATCAGCTGGACTGAAAGAAGTTTCAGTGCTCTTAGGACACTGAAAACATGGCTCAGAGCAATGGTCACAAGTGACACGACAGTATTGCTGTGTGTCGTGTCCAACAGGACAAACTGGACAGTATTGATGTGAAACATATGCCAACAGTTCATTTCTGTTAAATGATTAGTTCACTTAGTTAAAAATGAAAATTCTGTCATCATTTACTCACTCTTGAGTTGTTTCAAACCAGTTTCTTTCTTCTGCTGAACACAAAAGAAGATATTTTGAAGAATGTCGATAACCAGACAGTGGATGGTAGCCATTGACTTCCATTGTATTTTAGTTTTTCCTAATATGGAAGTCAATGGGGTCCATCCACTGTCTGGTTATCGACATTCTTCAAAATATGTTATTTTGTGTTCATCAGAAGAAAGAAATTCATACAGGATTGAAACAGTTTGAGGGTGAGTAAATGATTTTCATTTTTGGGTGAACTATATCCCTTTAATGAAAGATGCAGACATGTGTTTGGCTTCTTCAAAAAGCAAGGAACAAGACAGTATTGCACTATTGCATTGCACTATGAGCGGAGTAAAGTTAAGTCTCTGTTAAACTGTCACCATGTCTTTATTAGTTATTTGTAACATTACAGAATTAAATAATTTACGTATTGTTAAGGTCAATATAGACTAAAAACCTTAATACATTACCCTATTAATTTCCTGATTCCTCAGCTTATTTAGCTTATTTATTTAGAAAATTAATTTTCTATGGGCCTGAATATATATACGGCCTGAAACAGGTAGCCTAGTGCATCATCCCAAATTTTTCAACATCAACGTTTTAATATAATTATAGTCAAATATGGGCTTTAGAAAGTTGTGGTTTTTTTTAGGAGCTGGGGTAGTGCACTATATAGGCCCCTGTGGCGCGGCCTAAGCTTTTGTCCTTAATGGCATTTTTTTCCTTACATTACTTTTCCTTTTATACTTTAAGTAGTTTTGAAACCAGTACTTTTATACTTTTACTTGAGTAAAAAGCTTGAGTTGATACTTAAACTTCTACAGAAGTCTTTTTAAACCCTAGTATCTATCTATACTTCTACTTGAGTAATGAATGTGAATACTTTTGACACCTCTGCCAATAGATTGGAAGATCTTAAAAAGTCCATGCATTTGCGCAAGCTTATTTTGTCCATTAGATCAAAAGATCTGAAAAAGCCCATTTATTTACCCACCCATAGACACTCCCCTCGAAGAAATCAGGACAGAAGTGTTTGAAAATGGACAAAAGAGACAGATCAAAACACTAGGTGTAAACGGGAATGTGTTTCCCTCATCTACCTGCCATTCGATCGACCAAAACGCATCTTAATACCAGCTGTAAACAGGGCCAAAAATGCATCTGCTGAATCAACCATATCCAGTTTAACTTGCTTCTACAATTCTTCTTTTATCTCTCCACATCACAAGTGCAATGTTGTACAAATTGAGCTACCAAACAAGTTTACTGCATCGGAAAAACATTTAAACCATTAAAAATGTATAAGTTTACAAATCATGCAGTATAGTAAAAGTGTTTTGAGCTGTTATGACCTCAAAACACGTTTACTATACTGTATGATTTGTTAACTAAGACATTTTAATGTTTGCATCACATAATCATAGTATTGTGCAAAGAATTGCACGAAAATAAATCTTTATCAATTGATAATCTGCCCATGTAATTATAATTAGTTTGAAAAGGAATAGTTGTTGGTGTTTTATCGTCTCTGGTGTTCATTTCAGTTGGAAACTGCAGTGAATTGTACGTACGTTTCTTGAGTTTTGCAAAAAAATGAGGTAAAGCCACGTTTTCCCAGTGTGCCTGAGAAAAACTGAGAACCACTTGCTGATGTAATAGCCGTGAATATTCAAAAAACTGCTCTCACACACACAATTATTTACACAACACAGTGAGTTCGTCTGGTAATGCACAGATTGGATGGAAAAAAATACTGCTCCCCAAAAGAATTGACAAACCGACACATTTTCATTGAGAGCAACACCAGTTCATTTAAAGTGACGCCGGACCCCCATTTATGAGGTTCACTGGTTTTCCTTTTGTAGCAAAAGAAGTGAAGCAGTTGTGGGGAAATCATATGGCCGTCACGCTACATTTGCACTTTGAGTGTGTTTTAGCTTGTAACCCATTTCTGCTTCCCTGACTTTTCATGTCTCTTGATACACCCTACTCATCTTGCCCGATCAGCCTGTCCCAACCCACTTAAATACAGACACCGACCTGCAAACGTAGACACATTCTTCCACACGCTAGCACAATTCTTCTGCGCTCCCCTAATATGCACCACGAGCGCAGGTGGGAGTGAGCGCGCAGTGGAAGACGAGTGAAGTGAAGGAGCGAAGATGGCCGTAGAGCTGAGAGATTAAAGCTTTTACCGCTTATGGACATGTACTTTGGGGGGTCTCACTTCTTCACTAATTGTAGCTCATGACTAATTGGTGTATTAGCGAAACATGTAGCAAGGTGCTTCCGAAGGCTTCAGGGGACACACTGAGCTCATTTAGACCCTCATTTTCCAGCCAGAAGAGGTTGTTTTGAAAAATAAAAGAAATCTTACAATTGGTCAGGTGAGGATGGCAATTAAGAAAGTGCATCATTTCTAAAATCAGAGGAAACATCGTCTGGTGTCGGCGTAATTTACGTCGGTCTCCAATGCCTAGCTTCCAATTATCACTGATCCACAGCAATTCACCACAAATGCACTCAGCACACGGAAGACGTGGGGATTATGAGGATCTGTCAGTTCTCGTGTGTCTAAGTGTTGGCTAATCTCAAGCGCAGCTGTCACAAGGTGAGTTATGAAGTCTGGATGTGTTGTTCGGGTACGGAGCAGATTGGAATCAGCTTTGTTGTACTTGACCCCGACAGCGGACAAATGTTTGAGAGACAGCGCTAAATCCGGCCTGTGATTATCCCCATCATACTCCATCCATTCCACAGGTCGCTTCTCTAGCAGGCAGAGTTAATAGCTCGAGTGTTTGACATGATGAGGCGAAGTAGACCATTGTTGGGCTGAATGGATATTAGAGTGGGCATGCATTTAAGGCCATCACTTAGGTCTGCTGTGTTTTTTTTATTTTATTTTTTTTATTCAGTCACTTAAAGCAATTCATTGATGCGATTCACCAGAACGAATCAGAGTTGTATCTGAAACTTGTCTCTTTTTAAAAGGGAGGTCTTACCATTTAACCCCATTCAGTCTAAACAATTGTACAAACAAATGGCAAAGCATTGCTGTCTTGACAGCATGCATGGGTAGACAAATATGTGAAAAATTAGTGAGCTTAACGGCTCGATGAGACATGAAAGAGGCAAATGAATGGAGAATTATTATATTCTCTGTAATACTTTTGCAATAAGGTCTCATTTGTGACCCTGGATCACAAAACCAGTCTTAAGTCGCACGGGTATATTTGTGGCAATAGCCAACAATACATTGTATGGGTCAGAATTATCGATTTTTCTTTTATGCCAAAAATCATCATGATATTAAGTAAAGATCATGATCCATGAAGATATTTGGTAAATTTCCCACCTTAAATATATAAAAAAATTATTTTTGTGAGTAGATGCAGCACAATCGCCTATAGAAATGGACAACTTTAAAGGCGATTTTCTCAATATTTCGATTTTTCTGCACCCTCAGTTTCCAGATTTTCAAATAGTTGTATCTAGGCCAAATATTGTCATATCCTAACAAACCTAATATCAATGGAAAGATTATGTATTCAGCTTTCAGATGATGTATAAATCTCAATTTAAAAAAAATTACACATAAGACTGATTTTGTGGTCCAGGGTCACATTTCTTAACTTTAGATAACTAACATGAACTAACAATGAGCAATTTATTTTTTTAAGCATTTGTTAATCTTTGTTAATGTCAGTTAGTAAAAATCGAATTTTGCATTGTTTGTTCATGTTAGCTCACAGTGCAGTAAAATCACTAATGAAATCAACATGGACAATTTTTTTTCCTTTTTTTTATGGAATATTGCCATATTTGTTATAAATGATTAATCCATAATTGATCAAAATAACCCAACAAACTAATATTAACTAATGAAAGCTTATTGTAAAGTGTTGCCATTTTTTTCATATCAATGTAAAGAACTGTGAGAGATTCCAGACTTATTAATGCCGTCTTCATTTCTCATCCCACTCTCCGGCCTGGATGTCTGCTTCAATTCATGTCTTTCAACAATATTTCCAGTAGGACCACATTGATCCCACTAAAACCGTCTCTGTTCTCATTCCCGACCAATTTACCAGCAGTAAAACTAATATTGTCTTTAATCGGATGCAATTAGGGCTCCAAGTTAAGATCTCCTCCCAATTAAAACTCATTAGGCCCTTAATGACATTAGAGGGGCTTTCTGTTGCCGCTGCTCATTTAGGCAGCTCAGTGGCAGGGTGTGGGTGTTGTCAGGCGAATCAGAGTGACCCTATGGACTGATGATTGCATACAACACTGGCTCCTCACCAGCTCGTGGCAGCCAGTTAAACTGCTGCTAGACTTTATAATTGGATGTGTGTTAGTGGAGACATGGAGCCAGCCGGACTGTGAGTTCTCTCTCCTCTATAACTTCCCTTCTTTATATTATATTTTACACGCTTTCCTGCTTCTTTACCCCGCCGAGACCACCCACATCGTTGTCTCCGTCGGGTCTTTGTTTGCTCAATATTCTTTGCCTGCCTAATCTGCTAATATTGGACACTTACATTCCAGCACTCACTCACTTATGAGATCATGGTGTGCATGAGGAAAAGAGCAAACGGTTACATCATGTGTGGTCGAGAGCATGGCGGGGTGCTGTCCGCGGTTCTGAAACAGCAGATTGTAAAGACGTGGTAACACTAAACTGCAGTGACACGCAATGTTTTTGTTTTTTTATGTTTACATGTCTATGTGATGTTTTTAATATGAATTAAGACAAACCATGTGCAAACTCAGCTGTCAACACCATTGCTGAGCATTTGCTGTCTGAGTAGACAGTCTCAAAATCGTGCTTTGAAATTGCCCCTGTTCTCTACGTCACAAACATGTAGCCAATCCAGTCAACATGGGGCGGGGTTTTCTCCACTGACCTTTTATGATGTTTCTATGATCTTTCTGTGAGCATTTCTTAGGATACTGATTGTTAGAAGACTGTCTGTCTCTGAGATGGCGAACGGGAACATGGTTTGATGTTGTAGAGAGCGATACATAAAACGCATTACCATTCTGATATGTCGACTTGTAGACGAGCCTGTATAATTCGCTCGTCCTCTTCTTCTTCGGGTATTAGTTTCTGGTTCAAACATATATGGCATATGATATATGCCATATAATGGTTTATATTATATGCCATATAATGGTTTAATATATTTAACATATATTAAACCATTTCTACGTGCCATTGTGTAGCGTTTACTATGAGTTGATCAGGGGCCTGTACCATGAAGCCGGTTTAGGTGGCTAGCCAGCTATGTTTCAGTTTAGTTTCCGCCAACCCTGGGTTTTAGGTACTATGAAAGTAGCTTGGCTTGAATCGGTGTTCGTTGCCATGGTATCTTACGCTGCACGGCTAACCTGCTCCGGGGCAGGTTATGTTCTGGATTCAAGATCTCAGACTGAAGTTTGACCAATCAGCTGAGAGCAAAGAAACGTATAGGTGACGTAACTTATTCCCAGTGTCTGTTACAATGACTTCACCTTTTCTTCCAAATCCTGTGACATCTCAGCGCAAATTGTTTTGACGAGCACTTCGTAGAGAAAGAGTTTTTAGCCAGACAAAATCCCCTTGCCTTTCCTGATAGTTATTTGTATGAAAGATACAGATTTTCCGCGGAAGGAATGTCTTATCTTTGCGAACTTCTTGAGCCGCACATAAAGAATTTAACATGTCGAATTCATGCACTTACTGTACCGCAAATATTGCGTTGCGTTTTTTGTTGTTGTTGCAAGTGGTACATTCCTGCACGGTGGGTGACGCACAGAAGCTATAGGGGAAAACACGGTTTGTCGAACCATTCGTAAGGTGGTCCTCGCTCTGCAGGAGTACATGAATAGTTTCATTAATAGCGTTCCCCGGACATTTATCGGCCATGTCCATAAAAGAGGGCTTTTATAAAATTGCCGGTAAGATATATTAATAGGGTGACATCACATGAACACATTTTATTTTATTTTTTCAAAAAGCAAATTGCACAAATGTACTATACAATATAATACATGTTAAGAATTATTTTAAATCTTTATTATTATTCTGTTAATCTTATGATAGGATTCCCTAGCTTTCTTAGTAGTACAAATACGTTCTATATTTATGTAAAATTATGTATATATGTATGTGTAGCCTATGTGTAATATAGCCTATAGCCTATTTTTATAATATATAAAAAATGTGCATGTATCATTTTTTATATATTATAAAAATAGGCTATAGGCTATATACACATATAGGCTACACATACATACATAATTGTACATACATTTTTAACGTATTTGTTTAACTTACACATTAACAATCAGCAATCTTTCTCCAACAGTCTTCTCTTGCTTTGGCAGCAGAGACCGTATTGTTTCGAGCTTGAAATACATATTTAAATTCATCATAATTCTGAATGATTATCTCTTGCTCCTCCGCGGGAAAATATATCGCTCACGCTCTACCCGCGATTGGTTGTTCAGTGTCGACGTCACTCTTTTATGTGCACGCGCGCGTGGAGTAATCATAGCTTAAGGATCAAAGCCTGAGTTGACAGAGAAAGTTGATGAGCTGCATCATGGTACCAATAAAGCCTGATTGCATCGGTTTGGTTTTGTCAACTCAAAACTAATCCTGTAACCCCGAGTTTGTTCAGCTACCTTCATGGTACAGGCCCCAGGTAGACCGAGCTGGTGTGAGTGAGTGGAGGCGGGGACTCATTTGCATATTAGTTATGATTGTACCCGGTAAGTGCAGTTTTAAATGTAGCTTATCCAATCAGGATTTTGGATTTGAAACTATTACGTTTTACTGTTTTGGGTCTTTGTTTGTAGCATTATTGTATTACCGTGGTGCAATAAGATTACAGAGAGAAGCAATTTGTCTTTCCACACAAGACACAACAAAATCAATCACAAATCACAGCCAATCAGTGGAGCTTGTGGGTGGGATCTCTTTACAAAAGCATGCTCAGATAAATAGTAGATAATCAAATTAATAGAAATTAAACCATTTTAACATTACAATCTTTGTCCTGGAATACACTTGTTTGTTCACAGAGAGTTGACAGTTTGAACATTCTTGTTTCATTTAATTAAGTTTGAAGATCTGGGGTGAATAACCCTTTGTCACTTTCATTATGGCTGTTAAAGTAACGCACAGTGATATTCGTACTAAAATGAACACTTTTAAGATTATACAGTACAATGCACATAATGGGCACCAGAGATTATCATTGTCATTGGAAACACAGTTTTTTACAGTATATCACGTATTGCTGTTATGGCTAGTCATAATCCCGCAGATGGTAGCTTCGCACCAGTGGCTCCTCAGCCAAGCACACGCTCCAAATGTCTGAACCTGAGGTTCCTCTCGTACTGAGCAGGATTACTATTGCAACGACACAGACATCAGTAGGGTAAAACTAACCTGTCTCACGACGGTCTAAACCCAGCTCACGTTCCCTATTAGTGGGTGAACAATCCAACGCTTGGTGAATTCTGCTTCACAATGATAGGAAGAGCCGACATCGAAGGATCAAAAAGCGACGTTGCTATGAACGCTTGGCCGCCACTAGCCAGTTAACCCTGTGGTAACTTTTCTGACACATGTCCATGAGATCTCTACTTGTTAAACCCATTTTCCGTAAACCACGGCCAGAGGGCCCATACAACAATCCTCAACTTGAGAAGATGACAGGGAGTTGGCTCATTGACTTTTCGGTGGTGGTCCATTTTTGTATGGCACTGATGTTATTAGGGGAACCATATTTCTCACTCTTTAGTCTCGATGACTCATCCATCCTGCTCCCCACCACCACCGACACATGAACTGTCAAATCCCCCTCCACCCCCTCCCTCCCCTCCCTCCACCACCACTATATCTGGTTTTATAAATGACATAGCAGAGGGAATAACCGGCTCCATCCAGATCTTCCGTTCTCCCTTCCTTAACCTCTACTCAAGATCTCTCATCACACGGTTATGACGAGCACAACGTCCATCATGAGTGATTTCACACCTTTGGAGAACTTGATTCAGTGTTTCCGTTGTTCTACATGTCCCTCGACAGTTAATATCAGTTGATGTATCGCGTCGCCCTCTCGATCTCCGAATTTTAGTTGAGAGTACTCCCCCCTCAGTTGTAATCCTCTTAAATGCAGTCTGGGAAAGACTCCCTCCAGTTTTTCAATCCATCTATAACTGGCTGCATCAACATCATCACACGCCAGCTCCCGACCATCCACTGATTGATATAGTTGGAGGGCCCACTGATTTTTGGCTTCAATTTTAGTGGTCACTGTCTCCCTTCCCACTCTGCAAGGTAGATTTATTTGCCGCAATGTTTTATGGAATGAGGCCTGCTCGGTCAGCAACATATCAATCGGGTTAGTACTCGTCAAGAGTTTTCCGAATCGGCTTTCTGCAGAAGTACAATTGAAACTTCCAGACATGGGATGTTGAGGCCCCCTTTCATGACTGGAGCCGGGCCGACCCGCCTGCCGGGTTGAATCCTCCAGGCGGCCTGTGCAGACCCATTTACCTCTTAACGGTTTCACGCCCTGTTGAACTCTCTCTTCAAAGTTCTTTTCAACTTTCCCTAACGGTACTTGTCCGCTATCGGTCTCGTGAAGGTATATAGCCTTGGATTGAGTTTACCACCCGCTTTGGGCTGCATTCCCAAGCAACCCAACTCCCAGAAGAACCGTACCCCGGCGTGGCGGGGGCCTTTACCGGCCTCACACCATCCACGGGCTAAGCCTCCATCAGAAGGACGTTAGTACGTCATTCGGCGCTGGGCTCTTCCCTCTTCGCTCGCCGCTACTGAGGGAATCCTTGTTAGTTTCTTTTCCTCCGCTTAGTAATAGGCTTAAATTCAGTGGGTCGTCTCGCCTGATCTGAGGTCGAAGCTGGGGTTTGGAAGCGGCCGCCCCAGGCCCGAAGACACCGGTACTGGCTGGCGACCTAGGGGCGTCCCACGCCCGCCAGCGAACCCCCTCCCTCCCTCCCAGGGTACTAGCGAGACCCCCACGATGATGTCCGTCGACCGAGGCGGGTGAGCGCCCAGAGCGCCCAGTTTTTAAGCAGTGCAAAAACACTTAAATGCCATACTTCATCTCATCTGATTATTTTCGCTTCTTATATATTTAGTATCAGTGCATAAACAGCTTCACATTAGTTACTGTAAACCCTTAAACACAGCGTGATAGCACACAACACGTGATTAAATATATCTTGTCCATGTTAATAAGACGCCTCGTCGCTCCGAGGTCCTGGGTGTCCTCCTCCTCGGCTGCCGGTGCTTCAAAACCACTTGTGTAAATGTGACTTGTGTTGAATGCACTGTCAGTGTGTGCTGTCCATGGTGCTGAAATAACTTACTATGATTCTTGAGCTATCCGTGGTCCTGAAAATTAGTACATTGCAGTAGCTCAAAAACTTAAATACACCACTCTGTCTTTATAGAGATATAAGATATCTAAATGACCAAGACATGGCTCTGGTTGCTGCTTTCTAGTAGATGGAGCTGAGAAATATGACTAAGTGTAGTACATCACCTTTGAAATGAGGCCCCCTGATGATCCTGGATTAAAATGTCTTTATGGACCTCCTCTTTACTGCTGTTTATGTAATTCACAAAGACTCATAACAACCAAGGTCATCTAGGCTTCAAAGACAGTTCAGCATAAAATTACAGGGGAAACCCCTACCAGCCCTACTAAATCTTGCATTACAACGAAACTGCTGCAGTTAACACACCATCCTTGAGTTTTTCCTGTCTTAAAAATGACTACAATATCGCCATCTGTGACATCCTCGGTCCCATCTGAGTGATTGCACTGACGCAGAAGGCTGTTGTCGGATGGAGAGGGAGTTGTGGAATATGTGTGCTTGACACCAATCTGTGATAATTACCAGAGGGGCCGCCATCTCTCCCGCCTCCAATTGCCTTCTGCTGTCAATCAACAAGTCATTTCAGATCACAATTAAGTTACAGGAAAAGATACAAGGGAGGCCAATGGGTATAATTGAAAATAATTTAGCATGCGGTGGATTCGAGGAGCCGTCTTCACGGCGCTCTCCGGAGGTGCCATGAGGAGAGGTGACTGGAGAGAGTGTGCATAATGAACACAACAAAGCCTTTGATTTGATCCTTCGCACCCTGGAGGATATCAGCTGCTTATCGGAATAATCATATGCCACATGAGTCAATGTCGTGTACAGGGGAACAGAAATGGACCTTTGATCGGTAAACCTAAAGTGCTAGAAGCTGCATGCTAACTTGGCAGCCTGAGGGCTTTTGCACGGGAGATATGCAGGGATATAAAGAAGATGCGGAGAAAAAAGTGTGTTTCGTGCAGGGCGTGTGTCGGAGTGCATCCACGTGCAAGGAAGCGATCGTTTATATTTAAGTAACTCGAAGGCTTGGGAATACATGTGGAGGGTGACGCACAGCATCCAGATCTGTACTTCCCACCAACGCATTGACTTCCTCTGTCTCCCCCCGTCCTCGAGAGCTACTTACCTTCTACTCCTTTGAAAAAAGGAAAACATTTCTCTCTGCAATTTGCATTTCCATATGCTGGCACTGGCGCCACGGAAAGTGGATAATTGGGCTGATGGGCAACGTCGGTGAGAGAGGAATAGAGAAGGATAGAGAGAAGGCTGCCTGGAAAAAAAAAAGCAGCCATTACTGGACTTTTTTTTTTCTCCTCCCCACCACCACTCATTTCGCCATCCACCTCTCAACCACTTGTGTTGCTGAAAAGATTTACCTTGGCCTCCCATTTTCACTCTTTCTGCACAACTCCCTCCCCCAGTCTTTCTCTCGTGTGCACACGAACGCTCTGACTCTCTCTCATCCATATTCATCCAGCGTCTCCCTTGCTCCCTCTGTCACCCACAGCATGGCGTTAATACACCAATTAGCCCTGAGAGCAGATAATGGACTATTTCATATTGCAAAAGAGAAAGAGAAACAGATCGAGAGAGAGAGAGAGAGAGAGAGAGAGAGAGGCTGCTAGGTTTTGAGGTGCTACTATTTATGAAGATCCACCTGTCAGATGAAGGGCATTGATGATCACTGATGGAAGATGAGGTCTTAAAGTGGTGTGGTAGTGCTTAAGAAAGCCCTCGTATGACTGTTTCTTTTCTTGGGTCTCCCTCTTCTCCAGCAGTCACGTTTCTCCCTGAAATGAGCTCTCATCATGAGCAGGATGTAGCTCGTCTAAATCAATATACCGAATCTAATGAAATCTTTGCATTAAAGCGCAGAAAAAACATGACATGTGGAGAGCTCTCCTCTTAGAATGGCTGTTATCATGGTGTTCTTTTACTGTGAAACACTCACACAAAAAGCAAGGTTGAAGCTTGGAATCTTTTCAGGTATTTCAGTGACCTCTGTAGCTTGAGATTTTGCTTCTAGTTTGCTGAGTAAAGAGAAAAGCATTGTGTGAATTTGTCGTTTGGTTTTGGGGATTTGGTAAAGCAAGGATTCATTTTAAGATTTAAGAGTTTTAGTTTTAGCAGAGTATTAGTGTTTTTAAATAATACTATATGAGTGTTAGACGATGGCAAAGCTAGGGGAAATGAGCATGTACAATTAAAAAAAAAAAGAACCCCTCCACCTCCCCCAGCTCCACCTGCCTAAATCTGCTACAGATTGTTAATATCAGCTGAGAACCAATATGGTATTGATATATCATGCATCCAAAATGAGCCAAATTTAATTATCCAAATTTACTTCTTTTTTTTTTTTAAGCAATTCGACTAAAACAGGCAAAAAACATAGCAATCACCTAACAAACTCCCAAAACACTTAAGCAACCATATGGCAACATGCAAGAATTTTGGTGGCAACTTTTGCACAAACAAGTGGCTCACACTTTGTATAATATGTAAACATCTTTCGTGTTGAGGATGTTATTTATGTGTTTTTTTGTGGAGGGAGAGAGAGCTTACCAAACTATGATCAGCCAACATTTTACCCCCTTTCAGATTTATAGTTTATATTTTCATCCAGTAAACATACCTATTTAGGTTGTTATTGGGCAACAGTCTGAAGCATCACTTTTCACAGATGAAATCTGTTAAGGCTGTGATTGGTTAAAATACGTGAAATGCTGTGATTTGTCTGATTAGAGTAAATTTACTTCACGTCCAATGGTTTGAAAACAGTTTTCCAACACAGGCCACTCTTTAGAACATCTTGGAGTGAGGTCACAAACACATAAACATGACTGGAAGATGCAGCAGAGCCATCAGTTTAAAAATGCAAAGGGCAGAGTCAGCATTTCACACTGGAGTTGCTGGGTAGATATTGATTTTATCTTAATATCTAAAGAATATAGGATAGTACTAGATATAGTATTAGATATATTCCCTGGGGATTCCCTGGGCATACACTCAAACACACACATACACACACACACACACATGCACACACACACACACACACACATACACAGTGCTTGTTTTCATAGAGCTAAACGCACCATTCAAGTGCATTAAAGTTATTAAAATCAATCCAATGTATGTGCTTGAATCTGGATAAAAAAACAACAACATGAATTCAAGGTGTTATTTATTAAAACAAAATGAACAAAATACAGAGTAAAACTATGTATGGCTTTTAACTTAACAATAAGAGTCAATAGCATGTAAATTGTGATGCATGGTGCGTTTATAACTGACTCAATGAATCATTCACTCAGACAGATTTTTTTCAAGCACACTGATTCATTCAGGAACGCCATTACTGTGTGTTGTTTGGAGACATGATGGCTGACTCTGACTTTGTTTGTAAACATATTTGTTGGTGGGACAAAAATAGACAGATTTACTGGTCAAATGGTGATTTAAAGGAATAGTTCACTTAAAATGTAAAACTCTGTCATCATTTACTCACCCTCAAGTTGTTCCAAACCTGTTTGAATTTCTTTCTTCTGCTGAACACAAAAGAAGATATTTTGAAGAATGTCACTAACCAGAGTGTTGATGGACCCCATTGACTTCCATAGTAGGAAAAAGAAAATACTATGGAAGTCAATGGGGTCCATCAACTGTTTGGTTACCGACATTCTTCAAAATATCTTCTTTTTGTGTTCAACAAAAGAAAGAAATTTGAAGCACGTTGAGGGTGAGTAAATGATGACATAATTTTCATTTTTAAATGAACTAATCCTAAGCTACTCAATGTAAACTTGTTTAATGAATTGTTTTTAAAAGCAATATCAGTCTCAGCAATAGTGCATCTTAATATCCACACAGCCGTGATCATTTGCAGTGATGATAATCTGAAGAGCATAATTTTTGTTTTTGTGAAATTAATCCTTAAATGCATGGATGCTTCGCCAATCATTTTTACATATTCGGGTCTTTAGCGACCTAGATCTATATCTAACACAGATGGATCTCTACCTGTCCCGATAATATAAAACTCCCCTGATACCTGTTTTATACCATCATCACTGTCCTCATCAGAACTCATTTCCCTGTACATTCAGCATCTGGATCATATTCGCCATCTCAAACATATTCTCAAAACTATCATTTTCAGTCAATATTTTGATCGCTGACAGCTTCTTCACCATAGGGTTGTTCCATAAAAGATGCTAAGAAAAGTGGGGATTAAACTCCAAAACCCGACTTGAATAAACCTAACAAATAAGTTGGGGCTAAAGCGGATTCATAAAAGGTAATTCAAGGTCACGCAATCCCACTAATTTGATCCAGGTTTATCTAGTCTAGATAGCTGCGTGTGCACGCGTTTCTTAAGCAGCCCTAGAGGTCGATCATAGATCAAATCGATCCACAATCAAACAGCGTATATTTTGTGCTGTTTTATGCGTTTGAGACATGGTGTTTGCAAAACTTACATTTCACAGGAATATTCTCCATCTGTAAATCTTAGAAATTCGTGAAAATATTTCCATTTTGCTGCTAAACTTCACATTGAACGAGCGCTGCTGCGCGCATGCGCGCCAAATAGGAGCGCAATAATTCTGACCAATATATACATTTTGCTTGTTTAGAATGCTGAGAATTACAGCTTTTAAAGCAATAATTGTTTTTGTTTTTTTGGAGAAAGCAAGAATGTTTAGATTTAGTTTATACAGTACATTATGGAGAGGATAACATGAAATTAAGAGCAAAAGTATACATTTTGAAAAGATATGTGCAACTCTAAAATTAAAGAATATTCCATAAAATAAAGGAATACATATTAGCCTATTAACTAAATAACTATTTGTATAATTGTGTTAAGTATTTGAATTGAAAGACATAATAAAGTACATAATATATATATATATATATATATATATATATATATATATATATATATATATATATATATATATATATATATATATATATATATATATGTATATACTGTATCTATACAATATTTGTTGTTTGACATTAGATGTGCCTTATTTAGAATTTTAAACCTACAAATGTATTTTTTTGATAGAAATAACTGTAAAGGGACTATTGTAATGGGGTAAATCAAGTGTAGGCCAGTTACTAAGCTCAGATTCATCTTACCAGTTAAAATGTGGTCTGTGCTTTTGTAATTTATTTATTTAAAATTTTGTGATTTTAATTTCTGCTTTAATAAGCTTTTTTTTTTTTTTTTTTTTTTTTTAAATGTTCTTCTAATAACCATAAAAATTTACTATGGATAAAACCAGAGAGAAATGTATTCATAAATCGTTAAAACTATCTAATCTTGGGCACAAAACAGGATTTTTATATATATATGCTTCAATGATAAATGAGACACTATAGACCTACAAACGTGTTAAATTATATTGTATACTATCAATTGTTTATGTAATAAAAAATTAAATTAAATAAATACATTATATATTATATATACACAAATACACAAATACATAAATATTTGCACCCTGTTATTAAATACTTTTTGCAACCTCCTTTTGCCAAGATAACAGATCTGAGTTTTCTTCTATAATGCCTGATGAGTTTGGAGAACACCTGACAAGAGATCAGAGACCATTCCTCCATACAGAATCTCTCCAGATCCTTCAGATTCACAAGTTCATGTTGGTGCTTCTTCTGTTCAGTTCAATCCACTCATCAGGTCAGGGAACTGTGACGGTCATGGCAGAAGCTTCATTTTGTGCTCAGTTACCCATGTTTGTGTTGATTTTAATGTTTGTTTTGGACCGTTGTCCTGATGGAGGATCCAGCCACAGCCCATTATAAGATTTCTAGCAGAGGCTGTCAGGTTTTGATTTTTTATCTGTTAGTATTTGCTAGAATCCATAATACCATGTATCTGAACAAGATGTCCAGGACCTCCAGCACATAAATAGGCCCACAACATATAAGATCCAGCAGTATATTTAACCATAGGCATGGGGGACTCTTCATCCCTGTTTGCACCAAACACATCTGCTGGGTTTGCTGCCAAAAAGCCCTTTTTTTTTTGTTTCATCTGACCACAGAATCCGGTCCCTTTTGAAGATCCAGTCGTGTCTGACAACTGAATATGCTGGAGTTTGTTTCTGGAGGAGCGAGGAGGATTTTTCTTGAAACCCTCCCAAACAACATGTGGTGATGTAGGGGTTGTTTGATCTTTTTTTGGGGGGCTTTCTGACCCCAAGACTCAGGTAATCTCTGCAATTCTCCATCTATGATCCTTGGAGAGTCTTTGGCCACTCAAACTTTCCTCCTTACCGTCCATTAAGGCAATATAGACACACGTCCTCTTCCTGGCAGATTCGTAACATCTTTAGTTGATTGGAACTTCTTAATTATTTCCCTGATGGTCAAAATGGGGATTTTCAATTCTTTAGCTATTTTCTTACAGTCACTTTCTATTTTGTGACGCTCAACAATCTTTTGCTGCACATCAGAACTATATTCTTTGGTTTTACTCATTGTGATGGATGAGCAAGGGGATTTGGCCTTTGTGTTTCCTCATATTTAAACTCCTGTGAAACACGAAGTCATAGCTGGACAATTTCATGTTCCTAGTCACCCTGGTGTGCTAAATAAAGGTAAATATTAATGGGAATATACTTCAGAGATATTTTTCTCATAAAAAATTCTAGGGGTGCCAACAATTGTGGCCGACGTGTTTTGGAGAAAAACATTTATTTCATAACGTGATTTACCCCCCCCCCCCCCCCCCCCAATTTCAATTATTTTACTTCAATGAAAGGTTCGATTTTTGCGCATTTTTTGAAGGAAAGATCAAAAGGATAAACAATGCAGGTTTATTTTTTTACAACCATTTTTGTTCATATTTACCAGGGGTGCCATCAATTCTGACCACCACTGTATTTTTGGACTGATAATGGTTAATAAAGTCAAATAATGGTATGAGAGAGTGTCAGTCATTGTGTTCCTATTGGTCAGTGTTAGAGGATCTGTGTAATAACTGAGGCTTAGCCTGACAGTTAGCCTGTCCTGGACCAGGCTAGTTTCCCAGCATAAGTTGCCAGAGTAACTGAGTTCGAACTATTTTAAGTTTGCTTTATGAAACAGAATCAACCGACAATAAGGCTGACTAACCAAAATAAGCCTGGCTTGTATTCTAATCTTGTTTTATGGAACAACCCTCAGATCCACCATCAAGTGACAGTGACACTAATATTTGATTGCGTTCAGTTCTTGCTCTGCAGTAAATCAGAGTCATTTCAAGTTTTGCTGATGATACTTCCTATTCTTTTGTTTTCTGCCTGCAGTGACTATGAGTGATACATCACGTCATCATTGTATCAGACATTGACACCCTGTGGAATAAAGGTTAATTTTACCTATTCAGTTATAAAAGATTAAATTTTTTTGGTGCAGAAAAAAATATACTTACACTGTTACACACCTCGGGCCGCTAGCGACCCTAGACAATATTTGCAAAAAAAAGAATGGGAAAACGCATTCATTTATAATTTTATTATTTTTCTTGTTATATTGTTTATTAATGAATTGATTGAGGAACACTGAGAAGGTTGATGTCTAACTTTAAAAAATGAATGAGGAGAAGGTTAGTGAATGATGTACCGGGTCACTAAAGACCTGAGGTATGCGTTTAAGGATTAACTCAATACATAGACTCAAAATACATGTGTGTGTGTTTGTGATTCGAAAATTGGGGCAACAAGTGTTATAGAAAGCAGAGAGGACATTAAAAGAAAATCAAAAATCTGAGCACATATTGTTGCTCTCTTGCAGGAAAAATTGTCTTTTGGTCTGGCCAGAAGTACTGAAAAAAAGTAATTTGGTAATGAAAGGAAAATGTAGACTATCCTGTTGACTTTGAGCCAGTATCCCTTGATTTGACAGTTAATGTGATCATGACTGCCCTTCAAATAGAGCACTAACCAAATCCCTTAAGGTCAACACTGAATCTTAACGAAATGTGCCGTCACAGAGGACACTGGCATAGGCCAACTGTAATTGGAATGTAGCCTATATATATATAGCTCGTTTGTGTGTGTGTGTGTGAGGATTAATTATTAAAATAGATTTAATCATAAGTCTTCTTTGATCACATTACTGTACATCTCTCAATACTGATTAGACTAGTGACTCTTAATTAAAATGGATTTTATAAAGATAATGTAGCACTTTACAGTGTCAGTGTTACACATATAATTAATTACAATACATCAATATCAATGTGTAGGGTTATTTCTGCGCTGTGATTTTTATATTTATAATATAATCTATATTTATAAGCCAGGCCGCAAAAAAAAGGTGCAGGAATATGGAAATATTAGTTTTTTTGTTAGATATTAGTCAGTCTGTTTGGATTACAATTATCACCTGTCATAAACCACTCCCCCGGCACAAGCAACGCCCCTTTAATATACGCTCAAAATGTCATGACCCCGCCCTCCGCATAGACCACGCCCCCTTTTAATACACTCCTAAACAGTGAAAGCTCAACTGAGAGGCGTCCCACACCGAAAGCCATCTGAATAATTGCACAATATCACCCCAGCATGCTGGACAGCGGACTTCAGTCAGGGTACCTGCATATGCACAACAGCTACAGTATTAGTTTAAATAGCAGCCTTTAAAAATGAGTTGCAAATAAGCAAGTCTTTAATTATTTACCAGATCCGAGGTTGAATCAGTCAATGAATCAGTCATCGAGACTGATCAATAATACATTGTCATTTCGCGAACGGTCACGCACGGTGCAAATTAATAAACCTGGATATGGTTTATTAATTTAGATGGGAGTCGGATAAGGAGTCAGTGTGCCGTGAGAGAGATAAATCGACATTGCGTGTCTTCAGACGGAGGGAGTCAGAGCGACTGCTGGTTTCGAAGCGGGAGGACACATGGGTCGACACCACAACCTTCCATTTCTGCTCTAATGTGTGTGATAAATACGGCGAGGACTCCGATATGAACACTCACTCTCTTCCCTCCGTCCACTCCTGACATTTCTGCGTGTCCTTGTTTTCCTTCTAGGATTTGGGGAGACGTTTCACGTTATGTTCACTGCTGAAAACGGGACTGCGGACGATATTTTCTTCGCTCATTCGCGTCTCGTGTGGACTTATTATCAGTGAGTCGTGTATCAAACATCGCGCGCTGTTGTTTTGTTATGATTCTGACGTGAGTCCGGTCGTTTGAGCTTATTTGACTGAACATGTCGGATTGTTTTTCGTCGTTTTGTACGTCTTTCTCACGAATTTTCTCCCTCCGTTGATTCTCTGGACTGCTCCATTCGGGCTATTCGCTTTTAATCTGCATGCATCCGCACGAAGAAGGAGAAAACGACAGATAAACGACCGAAGGGGCTGAAGAATGAATGAGATTCACTGAAGAACAGGAGGAAACGCAGAAAGGTATGAACCCGAGGTTTATGATTTTGGATATGCTGCAGGAGGATCGAGCACGGGCATCTATTGCCGCCTCTGGCATTTAACGAGGTTTAGCCTGTTTATTGGTGTTTTATTGATATTTTATGCTTATGTGGACACGCGCACTCATGATGCGTCAGACACAAATACAAGCTCGCGCGTAATACGCGCGGGTCATTCATGTCCAACAACAAATTGTCAAATTTGACACTTTAGGTCAACTATATACCCACGTTTACAGTTTATTCATAGCATGTAGGTTTGCAAAATGAGCTATTACCGAACAAACCTTTTGCGAAGTTGCTACAAATATTATTGCAAATTATAACATTTTGAGACGTTTTTGTGTTTAAAAAAAAAAAAAAAAAAAAATTATCGGACACATTGGAGAGGCACTTTAGAGTGATCCTGCACCATTCACCAACATAATAATAATAAAAGTGGTATTTGAGCTTTTTGAATGGATGTAATGAGATATCATGATATAAGTCTGCAGCCATACAGAGATTCAGAAAGAGCATGCTGATACCTCTATCACATATCATCTATATCACATTTCTGTCTTAAAAACGCACATTTGACCATTAACATCTCATTATATGTTATAGGCCTGCATGAAACCTCGAATTAGAGCACTCAAATGTTTCATAGAAAATCATCTAGTTCTCGACCTTTGTATGTCTTGAATGTACAGGCCTACGTGAGCTGTAATGTGAGCATTAATGTCACTACACTACATTTACTCACATTAAGGTGAATCACAAGCATCCCTGGATACGTAATATTAAATAGTAGTCGAGTCAATGCAGAAAAGCTCATTGCTTCCTGATGCTGGGTGACATTTAGGTAAATGGACACGAGTGGACCAAAGTTGAATCTCCTCAAAGCAGCGGGTTCCATTTTAAACATCACACCTCAGAGCGAGGAGAAGCCTTTTAATGTTAGTTTAGGGATAAAATGCCAGTTCTCTGCTCTAGGACTGGTTCACTGCCAAACACTCTCTCAGAACAGAGCGAAGGATTTATGTGTCTCTGTCCGAGTGTCAGAACAATTATTCTAAGCTCCGAGCAGATGAATTATAGTCAAGCATTAGCACAATATTAATGATAGCTCTCATTTTTATATTGTGGCAGTAATCATCGGATGAATTTATTTGAGTCGCTTCTCCTTTGCTTTTGCCAAAAGTGGCCAGTTCTCAGCATTTCCTTTGTATGATGGAAAGGATTTGATAGATTGGCCGCATCTGTGTCATCTTTATTTTGGCAGAGCTTTCACGGCAATGGTCTGGATTTGACATATGGATCCACATAGGGATTCAGTCATAGAAACATTATTGTCAGATGCATGATTTGTTAGCCCATTTTACCGTGCCTTGAAACAACGGCTGTGATGGTCAAGCTTCCAACAATGATTTATTTTTGTTATATTTTTTTTCACAATGTAAAAGAAGAGAACAGCGAGGGAAGTACAAAGTAAATTGTTTGAAGGACAATTTGCTCATTGGAAGGAACTATGTAAATGTCTGTTCTGGATGTGCATTAGTTCGATTAGCACTGAAATATTTTATAGTGCTATCACTATATATTGTCAAGTCAAGTCAAGTTTATTTGTATAGCGCTTTTCACAATACAGATTGTATCAAAGCAGCTTCACAGTATTAAATTAAAATAATACAACAAAGTTTGTTTCAAGAGGAATTTATTGATTGATAAAATTAAATTAAATATCCCCAAAATATCCCCATTTTGGGGTATTGGATAAGAATATACTGGATAAGAATATTGTAAATTAAAATTAAATTAAATATCCCCAAAATATCCCCATTTTGGGATATTGGATAAGAATATACTGGATAAGAATATTGTAATTCTTATCCAGTTAATAGGAAAGTCATGTAAATGTATTTGCCGAAAAGTGTGAGAATATTTATTTATTTTTAATTAATTAATTAGTCTCTTATGTGAAGTCCTGTTAAAAAAATGATTTTGGAGTAAAATCTTTTTTTGTGTGTGATTAAAGTAAAGATTATTGGAGTACGTTTTACACGATTTTTTTTTTTTTCAATATTTCACACGTTTAAATCTGTGTTAATTGCTTTGTAGTTATCAGTGTAAATCGTTTCAGTTTTTTTGTTGTTGCTGTTTTTTTTCAGTGAGGTTTGTCTCAGGTTTGGTTGACGTTTATTCAGTGGCGAAGCTTGTTCTGGGTGCTTTCCACTAAAAAACAGTTTGACATTTCCCCCTCCGTTGTCTTTGTTTTATGTTTAAACCCCCAAAATGAGGAGAACCCGGGACTTGCACAATATCCTGGTTTGACCTTCTGGTTTGAACATTACGTAGAGAGCTTGTTCACGGCATTTAACGCTCCTTTGAATCGTACCTTCTCTCGGTTTTCTATCCTCTTCAAGTGCACTTAGCTGCATTAAGCAAAGGTGTGTGCAGATGGTCCAGGCCAGCTGCTGAGAGGACATATAATATTCGTTTTCTCTTGTTCAGTGCACCGGCGTCTCATGAGTGCACAAGACCCTTGCTTTTTCTGGTACTGTTGTTTCTTTTCTTTTTATAACAGATCCAGACCCCTGTCTACTCCTGTTCTCCTCCTTTCTCTCTGTCTGCTTCTCTGGATCTTTTGCTCTCCGGGAACCCACAGGGTTAGGGTATAGTTATGCTGTCAATCATCCAGTACTGTAAGATTTTTGCTGCTTGTAGCTTCCTGAAAGGCCCAGAGGGAGTGTCCTCTGAGGTCCATATTGACACTGCAGCATTCTGGGTATTGTTTTGAAAAGTAGCTAAAGCAAACATGAATAAATCATCATCAGACTATGATTATAGTTTAAAAAATAGGTTTTAAAAAATAGGTTTTAAAGTCATACATATGGATATTTTTCTTATAAAAACCCACCGCTTCGCTTCAGAAGGCCTTTATTAACCCCCTGGAGCCGTATGGATTACTTTTATGATGGATGGATGCGCTTTTTGGGGATTCAAAATCCCAGGCACCCCTCACTCCCATTATATTTATAATTATAATTTTTAATATAACTCTGATTGTGTTTGGCTGAAAGAAGAAAGTCATATAGGATGGCTTGAGGGTGAGTAAATTATGGGATAATTTTCATTTTTGGGTGAACTAACCCTTTAAGGCATTACACATTATACTGTATATTATGCTAACATTTTATTTTAAGGCACTGCACATTACAAGAAACAAACCCTGTTCCTAACTCTATCTATCTATCTATCTATCTATCTATCTATCTATCTATCTATCTATCTATCTATCTATCTATCTATCTATCTATCTATCTATCTATCTATCTATCTATCTATCTATCTATCTATCTATCTATCTATCATCTATCTGTCTAATGTGTGTGTGTGTAAGCTTCATATAGCAGAAACTGTTACTCTAATATTTTTTGGTAACACTTTATTTTAGAGTCCTTGTTACACAGTCATGTACTTATTAAATGATGCATAATTACATGCAAATAACCTTAAACCAAACCCTAAAAGTTACTCTATAGTAAGTACATGTTGATAATTATTATTACTTTGTAATTACACAAATAAGTACTATGTAACAATGTCACAAAATTACACTTTAACAAGAACACTATCAAATAAAGTGTAACTAAAAAAAAAAAAAAATTAATCGGTGGAGTAAAAGCCTGTTCAAGATCAAAGTTTTAAGCGAAACAATGCATTTTTGTAAAAAGCATCACATTGCAATGATCCATTTGTTTGTTTGTTTTTTTAGTCTCTGGTGATTTTTGTAGTTGTAAAAACCATTCATTAAGGGTAGTCAAACTATTTAATAGAGTGGCAAAATCAGTGTAAATAGTTTTGGTGCAAAAAAAAAAAAAATGTTTGCAAATATTTTATATGTCTGATTAGTTGCAACAGACTTGGTCTTTCTTCTGTTAGTTCATTATGCGTTGACAGCCATTGCATTATAAGAACGCTCATTGCTGTATGAATGGGGTTTTCGCAAACCCACTGGGGGAGACAGAGCGAAATATAGAAAAGAGTTTGTGTGGATGCTGTCGCAACTGTCCTAGTTGTTGTGAAAAGGCACAAAAGCTGCAGGAACTGGGCGTCCCTTTTCGAGACTGCATCTGAGTCGCGGCCTTTGTGTCGTGAAGTGCTGTTCTGAATGTGTGGATGAATGCAGCAGCCTGTAACTGCAGGCGCCAGGCATCAAGGCTTTTGTGCAGGGAAAAAAACCCCCAGCTACATCTGGAACCAGGAGAGGAGGAGTGTGCGCCGTGTTCCCTCTTCCCCTTTCGCACCTCCATACGGCACTGATCGGGAGCCGTCGGAGTGATCATGGAGCACAATGGAATGTCTTGATCAACAAGTGCATATGAATGGAAAAATCAATGAACGCTCTTTTTCATAAATTGAGTGCATGTTAAATTAGCCGAATTGGTCCGTCTGGACAGATAGCGGATTGTTTGGCTGCTGTCTTTGGATCATGTCTATCGACTCGGCGAGAGGGGGGTGGGTTGCGTCGGTTTACAGCTGTGAAAGGCTAAAATAGAGCCCAATCAATGGAGCGTTGAGACGCGGGGGCAATTTACTTGGGGTATTGCTGTAAAAAGAGGCTCTGCCAGCGAAAGCTTTTCAAAACGGCTTCACACACACTTCTGTCGCCAACACAATACCAATGTGTGATTGCTTAATATCACAATCCATCCAGGCCAAGACGTTCCCCAATTAAAGGCGCCTTTTTGCCGCTTCTGAGCAGTCTAAAACAGCTCTGGTTATCCAACATATTTAACAAGACACAAGGCTTCTCCTGCTGTGGTATTTTTTTCCCCAAACTAGGATGCCGTTTGATGCCGATTTAACAGCTAAAGGGAAAGCCAGAATCGTTTCACTGATCATCACATAAAAGGGTGTTGCCATCTGCCGCCGGCTGAATAATCAACTATAGCTCATAATTTTGCATTTTGTGTGGGAAGATATGAAACTGCGCTGTGTATAATGTGTATGTGAGCAGTACAGAACTGTGTGCTAAACCACTTCAGTGCCATCCCTAATACAAATTTGTATGTGGAATTCCACAGTGATTTGGTTTGAGTGAAATTCCTTGAAAACGTTCATTTGAAAACGAAATGGAAGAACTCGCTCGACGGGATACGAAATGTCAGTCATGCATCATTCCGCTCACATCCTGTCAGTCAGCTCCCCGCGTGAGCCGGAGAAGGGAAGTCAAGCTGAACAGAGTTGTGCAGGTGATGGGGGGAACGGAAGAGAATGTTGAATATAATAGCTTGCAGACGTTAATAATAATAATAACTCACAGACGTTCAACAGAACTCCCAGATAGATTTAATAGCCATTCTCCTACTGAACGTTTTTACCGTGTTTGTTTCTATCCTGCTGTATTTGTGGGATAAGCTGCTTAAAAAAAAATGTCTGCAGATGTCAGCCAAATCTTGGATACTGTAAGTTTTGTTATTTAAAAAGTCCTGCGACTGCAGGGGTCCTCAGCTGGTGGTTCACAGGTATCTTTGGATAGGGTTGCAGTCAGCAGAGAAAAACAATAGTAAAGGCAGCAAGTAAGTAAAATACAATGAAATAAAATATTATTATTATTTAAATAATATTACTTAATACAAATGTATTATTATTATTATTATTATTAATACATTTTAAATAATGAATAAATAACAATAATAATACATATTTACAGTATTAATATATATTAATAAAACAGTAACAATTGATATTTACAATATTAATACTATTGAATAAATAACAATAGTAAATATTTATTATAATCATTAATAACAACAATTTCTAATGTGTGTGTGTATATGTGTGTATATATATATATATATATTAGAAATTGTTATTATTATTAATTTGCACAATAATTTGTTTTATTTATAATAATAAAAATATTTTTTATTTCTGTTATTATTGTTTGTATTGCAACTTAATTTAAATAAAACTATAATAAATGTTGGCACACTTAACAAAAAGCTACTCCCACAAGTGTGCAAATAATGCAAGTAAATTTACTGGTGAAATTTGTTGGTTTTTAAGGTGAAAATTTCCTTTTTGAAAACATTGATTTTTGCCAATTTGAAAAAGTAATAATTATAATTATTAATATTGTCATTTATTATTTAAACATTTTATTATTATTATTATTATTATTTAGTTGAATTATATTAAATTAAAAGTAGAATAAAATAGAATTATAATTTTGGCATACTTAGCAAAACTCAGCTACATCCATGAAACGAAAATAAACGGGAGAAAAAATTACTGGTGGAAATTGTTGGTTTAAATTATTAATTTTTTTGCCTATTTAAAAATCCTTGAAAATTGTTCTGTCACACTCAAGCGCATATTGCATATGTCAATAATCGGGTTCAGCTCATAGCCATGTGGCAGACCTGGCCTGATCAATGCGGATCAATATGCATGATAAGTGTGGTGTTATGTCATGACTGGTCATTTGTTAGCATATTCTCCCAGCAGAGTTCAGATATGTATACGTGTGTGTGAGCATGAGTGTATGTGTGTGTGTGTGTGTGTGTTTATGTGCGTGTGTGTTTGTCAGGGAGTATTCTGAGCCGAGGGATGAGGCACCACAGCTAACCAGCCAGGGACTAAAGGCAGCTGTTTGTTTGCCTGTTTGCAGAGAGAGGGAAGGAGGGGGGGTAGGAGGGAGCCCTTGGAAAGAGAAGTGGAAGGGCAGCGTGAAAAAAAAAAAGAAAATAGGAGGCACTGTCAAAACACAGCAGGAAGAAAAAAAGAGCAGAGGAAGAATAATTCACACCCAAAAGAGGGAGAGAAAGAGCAAAAAGGGATCTTTGTCTTTCACGGTCACACACTTGTAAGATGGACTCATTAGGGGTATTTGGCTTGATACCAACATTTGGCTTCGGTACGATACCAGCTCGGTTCCTCACTACATCAATATCTAATTGGCCAACAAATATACAGCCTCACAAACAAATCATAATACCTGCATAATCTATGTTGCTAAGATCATAAATGTATGTGGACAACCAGTCAACACGCTTGACTTAGTTTATGCTTCTCATAATTATAAATGTTTGTTATAAATGATAAACCTTTAGTCTTGAAATTAGTTTTATAAATTGAGTTTAAAAATGACATTCAATTTCAATTCAATATGTGTTCAATTATTTTTTAAATGGATTTTTAATGGATGATTTCGGGAAAAAAACGCTAACAATTGTCCAGCATACATTTGAACTACTCCGATACAGCATAATTCCCATTCCCAATTTGTTATTGATTCATTTTTGATGATTTCACTATTATTATAAAATGTGGTAAAAATAATCAATGAGTTGGTAGTGTAGAACTAAATTTATACAGCGGGTCTGTTGAATGCTTAAATCTGATTGGTTGACAAATTATTTTCAGGGAAACGCACGGCTAAAGTAGTTCCAGGAAGGTCTTGACCGCATTACAGTTCGCCAAATGATTTCAGTTATTTCAAAGGTCCTTCCAGACTGCAACAGCAAAAGAACCAAAACCCACAATGATATAACAAATAAATATAGTAAACAAAAGGATAAAGTTTTAGAATTAGAATTTTAAGAAATAGTATGTACGGAAAGCACATATTCCGCTTCACATCATGGCCATATTACCACCTCGGGTATGCGTTATTTTCTAATAATTCAACGGCCCGTCGTCAATTATTCCTTACATATAATAAGAAAAATGACAGGGTTTTGCATTCGCATGTTCAATTATTTTATGTAGCTTAAGAAATGAAATGCATTGAAATTGAACATTTGAACATTGAACATTGAAATGACACTTTTCCCGCCTCCAGATTAATCTGACTGTTTCATAGCTGACATAACTTAACATGCAGTAGTGTCTTAAACAACATTAATGTTCCAAGATGCTGAAACTACAGTGAGATATCCATCTGGTGCTTGTTTACAAACACGAACAATTAAAAAAATAGCACATATGGAACGTAAGAACGTGTCCTGAGTGAACAGCCCCCTTGGGCCATCAGTCATAACTCACAGTCTTGACGGCACAAAGAAGGTTCAAAGTCTTTATTGAACATTTTTAATTCAAACAGTGAAGACAGAATCAGACTTCAATGGTCTTGAGCGTATACTAGAGTCGCAGAGTTGCATCTAGGGAAAACAAGGAGGTTTGGCTTATGAGTGAGGCTGCAGATGTAAACAGAATAACTGAAAATATTCCAGAATATAAACATAATATACCGGTTTTGGGCAAGAAAATAACCATTAACTAACTTTCTTCAAATGGGCATGCACAAAAAGGATCTCCATTTAAATGGAGTATGCCATTTTTATCAGCTGTTGTAGATACTTAATAATTATAGAAATTATATATAATTATTACATTTATGCATCTTGTAACACACAATATTGATACAATATAACTGTATGTACCATTTTTGTATTGCTTGCTCTATAAACCACAGCCATCTTATAAAACAATACTGTAATAACCAGTTTAATAGTGGTATTTTTTGGGAGAATACCATAATAGCAACAAGTAATCACTATTACTATTTCTATGTCATATTTGCTATAAAATAGTTGCCTAGAAACAAAGCTATAGAACTACAGCTGCAATTGTTGAATTACAAATGATGCAGATTTCCTCTCCTCTAATATATTATACAGTACGTGACATTTCCATCAGTTAGTTCCAATAGTGTACAATAGTATTTCTGTGCTGGTAAAAGGGACTGCTAAGAGCATCTAAGCTGAAGCGAATATGATTGAAAACTGTGTAACATCCCCACTAGCGCACATCACTTTACAGCAAAACAAATGTGCCTGCACTTCTGTCGCATCTGTCTAGTACTGTATATTCATCATAAATGGAGCAAAAAATGTTCAGCGCACAGCCAGTGGTTGCAGTGGAAAATGCACATACAATGGTTGAAACAGCTGGGCAGCTAATGGCAGCAGATTATGTGGTTCACTGTGAGTTGCAATCTATAACGCTGGCATTACTTTTAACACAAGCAGATTTGGAACAAACAAGGTGGTTTATTAGTACACACACTGTTTTTGTTGTTGTTTACTCTAACTAGATCATTCCTTTTTTTTCCCTCGCAATATGTACCCATTTTCAATCCTGAATGTCATCTATGTCATGCATAGAGAGAAAGTTAGCAATGCAACAGAAGGAGACCATGTGTGAACCAAAACACAATCCCTACAGATTCCCTGGCAATGCTCTTCCTCGTACAATAGCACCAAACATTCTGAACAAACCGAGCTAGCATGTCTTGACGGCAACACATCCCATAATGAGCGCGCTGTCCAATCAATGCGCAGCGCTGGCCCTCAGCAATGCACCTGCTGACCTAGGCAGAATCCACACGACCATTACAATGCCCACCAGTCAATGCACAGGACTAATATCCATGCAGTTTACATGCTGTCGCAATCTAATGTCAACACTGTATCAGCACTCTAACTCCTGGCTGATATTCGATTGGACATTATAGACGCTGTTGACCTCATTATAACCAGTGCAAACCACTGTGTTTAACGACCTGGCAGAGACGAGACTTGAGCCACAGGTAGGCTTTTTATTGTGTATACTGTATGAATGTTGTCTCCTAGTTAAAGGATTATGTGTATTATGTTGTTATTTTGAAACTTTTTCAATTATAATTAGTACCTATACTACTTTAAATGACAAAGGAATTTAAATAAATCATTTTATTCAGCAGGGACACATTCAATTGAAGTACAGTGCCCTCCACAATTATTGAACCCCCTGGTAAATATGATCAAAATTGGCTGTAAAAAATAAATCTGCAACGATTATCCTTGTGATCTTTCATTCAAAAAATGTGAAAAATTCTAACCTTTCATTGAAGTAAAAGAATTGAAAGTGGGGGGAAATCACATTATGAAATAAATGTTTTTCTCCAAAACACGTTGGCCACAATTATTGAAACCCTTTTATTAAATACTTTTTGCAATCTCCTTTTGCCAAGATAACAGCTCTGAGTCTTCTTCTATAATGCCTGATGAGTTTGGAGAATAACTGACAAGAGATCAGAGACCGTTCCTCCACACATAATCTCTCCAGATCCTTCAGATTCCCAGATCCATGTTGGTGCTTCTCCTCTTCAGTTCAGCCCACTCATCAGGTCAGGGGACTGGGACGGTCATGGCAGAAGCTTCATTTTGTGCTCCACAACAAATTTTTGTTTTGATTTTGATGTTTGTTTTGGATCGTTGTCCTGATGGAAGATCCAACCACGGCATATTATAAGATTTCTAGCAGAAGGCGTCAGGTTTAGATTTTTTATCTGTTGATATTTGATAGAATCCACAATGCCATGTATCTGAACAAGAAGTCCAGGACCTCCAGCAGAAAAATATGCCCACAACATTAAAGATCCAATGGTATATTAAATTGTACACATGGGGTACTTTTTATCCTTGTGTTCACCAAACCCATCTAGTGTGTTTGCTGCCAAAAAGCTCTGTTTTAGTCTCATCTGACCACAGAACCCTGTGTTGTTTGAAGATCCAGTCGTGTCTGACAATTAAATTTGCTGGAATTTGTTTTTGGATGAGCGAGGAGGGTTTTTTTTAAACCCTCCCAAACAACATGTGGGGATGTAGGGGTTGTTTGATAATTTTTTTTTTTTAGGCTTTCTGACCCTAAGACTCAACTAATCTCTGCAATTCTCCATCTGTGGTCCTTGGAGAGTCTTTGGCCAGTCAAACTTTCATACTCGCCGTGCATTAAGACAGTATAGACACACGTCCTTTTCCTGTCAGATTCATAACATCTTTAGTTGGTTATAACTTCTTAATTATTGCCCTGATGGTCAAAATGGGGATTTTCAATTCTTTAGCTATTGTCTTACAGCCGCTTTCTAGTTTGTGATGCTCAACAATCTTTTGCTACGCATCAGAACTATATTCTGTGGTTTTACTCATTGTGATGGATGATTAAGGGGATTTGGCCTTTGTGTTTCCTCATATTTAAACTTCTGTGAAACACGAAGTCATAGCTGGACAGTTTCATGTTCCTAGTCACCCTGGTGTACTAAAAAAGGTAAATATTAATGGGAATATACTTCAGAGATATTTTACTCGTAAAAAATTCTAGGGGTTTCAATAATTGTGGCCAACATGTTTTGGAGAAAAACATTTATTTCATAATGTGATTTCCCCCCCAATTTCAATTCTTTTACTTCAATGAAAGGTTAGAATTTTGCTAATTTTTTGAATGAAAGATCACAAGGATAATCGATGCAGATTTATTTTTTACAGCCAATTTTGATCATATTTACCAGGGGGTTCAATAATTGTGGAGGGCACTGTGACAGTGAAGACATGTTTCTATTTGAAACAAATGCTGTTCTTTTGAACTTTCTATTGATCAAGTAATTAAATAATAATAATAATAATAAACATTTACATTATTAACAATATTAATAATAGTAGTAATAATTTATATTTACAATAGTAATACTATTTAATAAATAATAATAGTAAAGATTTATTATAACCATTAATAACAATATATATATATATATATATATATATATATATATATATATATATATATATATATATATATATATATATATATATGTATATGTATATATGTATGTATGTGTGTGTGTGTGTGTGTGTGTGTGTGTGTGTGTGTTTATTATATTTATATTTGAAACAAATGCTGTTCTTTTGAACTCTCTATTGATCAAGTAATACTGAAATAAAATGCATCATATTTTCTAAGAAAAATAATTAACCAGCACAATTGTTTTCAACATTGATAATAGTAATAAATGTTTCTTGAGCTCCAAATCAGCATTCATAAAATTTATAAAAATTAAAAAAGAGATACTTCAAAGTTTAATAATATTTCACTATAGTATATTGTATATAATTGACATATGCTTAAGTATTAAAAAATATTTATACAATAGGTATTGAAATATATTTAGTTAAATAATTTATATTAAAAAGAAAAAATTCATCAAACTGGTGGCGGTGAGTTGATAGGGGTCTGAAATAAATAAAAAAAGGCACATGATGCAACGAATAACATTTGTTACAGTGAAGCTTTAAAGCAGAAGCTACATTCTGATTGTATGCAAATGAATAAATGATAAAACTAACACGCATTTCCACTTGCCAAATTTCAGTGGCCTTACAATACCTTAACCATTCTTTCTGCCCGGTCATGGTCTCGGGTTGGTAAGCAGGTGCAAATAAAAACACTTACCATTTAAGCCTCTGAATTTTTTGTTAAAATGAGTCATCCTTCTTTTCCCATGGATTCTTGTTTTCACAGTGGCTTGATTTCTCCCAAAGATTGCTTATATTGATCGCCTGAATTAATGTAGTTTTAGCTTAAACAGAGGGTCGCGCGGCTATGCAGAGCTCGACATGGTGATGAACTCTAATGCTTTGAAGGTACAATATCGATCGGGGTATCCACACTCTTTTTCTGTTATTTGTAAAAGGGATTGATTCTTCGGGCGTGATGTTGCATGCTCGTGTGTAGGTGGGTGTGCGCATGTAAATGAGTGCGTAGGTGTGTGTTTGTGCCAGCCTTGATTGGTGATTGCATCTGTTAAACACTGCAATCTTTTCTATTTTAGAGGCAACCAATTTAGAATGAGGCACCTTCACACTTGTATAATCACCCTCCACTAAATTGCAAAAACACACACACACACACACACACACACACACACACACACACACACACACACACACACTTGGGCACAAGTCAAAAGGCACGATTTCTCACACACAGCCGCTCGCGTGCACAAATTTTGCCATAAAACGGGCTGACACATGAGTCAGTGATCCCATGTCCCGTATAGGGAGCTCTGTCAGACTGCCGCGTCTCTGAGTGGGACTGGAAACCCAGTTGTGGAACTAATTAGCTTTGCTTAACTGAGGATGGATATGGATTGCTCCTGACAGCTGTCTGCTCTCATTCATTTGTGGAAGAGACACATTTGTTTGGAGATGCTTGTTTTTTTCTCTCTCTTGTTTAGCCGTTTTACAAAGCCGAGGTCCCGGTTAAAGGTGCCGTCGTTCTCTGGAGATGTCCGACAAGGTCAGAGGCATGGGAGCCTGTCACCTCACTCCTGATTCATTCTCTCAATCCTCTCGCAATCCTCTCACAGTCACCTTTCCTTTCGGGCGTGCGCATGAGCGTGCCCGTGCCCGTCTTTGCACCTGTGCATCAATGTGGTGTGCATAGACCCACCCAGCATGTGTTCTTAGATTCCTCTTCCTCTGCACTTAAACGTCCTTGTGTATAAATAGCAATCAACCTGACCCTCGTGCACCCAGATATCGAGCCTTTTTCAGGGTAGTAAGCTTTTGTGCCGAATCCCTCTCTGGTGGGGAAGGGGGTGGAGGAGGGGAAGTGGAGGCAGATTCCAGCTGCACCGGGGCTTGATGGGATTTATGACCCATCCTGAGCTTTTCCCTCCACTGGCGCCTTTCCCATTGGCTAGAATTAACAAGCAAGGGAAAGGAAAAACAAACAAACAAACAAATTACAGGGGAACAAACCGAGGAGGTAATAAGCATGTCGGGACATGCAAAGCTCGCTGTACGTGCTTGGGCGGATGGAGGAGGGTGGAAGAAGGCCCGCTGGTATAGCAGAACCCATCTCCACCCCCTTCGCATCCTCTATTCTCATCCGTTTCATCTCCGTCCTGCACTTTTCTCGCTCTATCTCTTCATCCGGCGGTTCACGTGGGCAGCGGGAGACAGATGGGCGGATGATGGATCTGACGTGATAGACAGCAGGCTGATGGATGGGCGCCGGGCTGATACGGGATTAATGTGTAGCGGAGGCCACGGCCGCCCAGCGGAGGGCTTGCTGATAGATAGATAAAACAGACGAGCAGATAAACAAGAGAGCTCTAATCCACGCCCCCTTGATGGACAGAAAATCAAAGGCAGGGGAAGGAGTGGCGATGGAAAAGGTGGGCCTTTGTAGTCGACCACAGCCCAGAGAGATAACAGACAGCGGAAAGAGGCAAGAAGTGGATATGAGAGGGAGAGGAAAAGTTGGGAGACCTGGAGGTGGAGGTTTTGGATGCATTTGATGGACCTTGAGTTGATGTCTTCGGGCAAGGACAAAACCATGGACCTCTGGGTAACACATTCTGTCAGCTTATAATCCACAATCAGGCACTTACCGGCCTTAAATCTATGATCCAGTTAACCCCTGCTGGTAGAACTACACCATCTGTGGGAAAAAACTACTTTTTCTCAATCCAAAAGTAGGTGTATTCTGATGAAATAACTATTTTTATAAAGTTAATTTTTATTTACCCTTTTTTTTTTTTTTTTTTTTTTTTATGAACCCCCATAAGGTGCGGCCATATTTTCCGTAGTTTGGCAAATCAAGATATTTCAATAGGAATCCACACGGTCGAGAATTTTGCATAAGGGCGAAAGATTTGTCCCACATATTTCACATCAGGTTCAAGTTGGTCACATTAAATTGAAGCGTTGACAAACAGAAAGTTGCGTTGTTTGAAAGTGACTTCTGTGTGAGCTGTGTTTCATACACATTGACAATGGACTTTTTTCTCTCACTAAATTCCACCAACATGTGAATGCACCTTTACAGCTTTTCAGGGAGTCCCCGGACCCCAGTTAAAAAAAAAGCTGAGGAACTGTCTTTGAGATGAATGAGAATGCTAACAGATATATTTCTCTAGCTCTTCCAGAGTGGATGGATTTTTTAGAGGAGGTCAGTCGTGGGAGCACAGGTGAAGCCGAATGGAATGATGAGCCGGTCGGTATTGGACATTCATGTCGAATGCAGGAAGCGTAGCAGCAGTGGACAGGAAAGAGCTGTGCGAGGGTTAAAGGCAAGAGGAAGCTGTCTCCAGAATGATATTGAGCGATAAGCTTTCTCTCACTTCCAAGTTGCAGGGGACCCCGGAGGTGCCGCAATCGATCTCTGTTTGCTTAGAACCCACTACTGTGTCACCCAACGGACACACACACCAAACAAGCCAACAAGCTTTTAGCCTTTATTTATCTGGCCTCTGATTTTGGCTGAATGAATGACAACCTGATTAACACATAAAGGTCCTTGTAAATCTTTCATTGGACCGGAGTGAGCCTCACACATGCGGAGAGCGCCGGTGTAGAGTTACGGTGCAGTGGCGAGGCAGTAAGGTGAATGATTGTGTCGATTAACGAGATGGCGCGACAGAGAATGCCCATTTTAAAGAGTACAAGCGAACGAGGGAAGGACAGAGGGAGAGAAATGAGCGAGCGAGCAGGGAAGCAAAGGGAGAGCAAGTGAGCGAGTAATGGAGGTTAGTGATGGGAGTGTTGACAGGGAGTGTCAGCCCTAACCACAATGACCCGGCGACGACCGCCGAATGCAAAATTGGGTGAATTTGAGTGTGATGCCGAACGTGAAGCGCATGTGAAATGAGACATGAATTCGAAGTAAGATGTGAAGGGAATGGAAATCAGGAGACCAAAAGAGTGGGATGTTTTTCAGAATGTCTTTTTTGTCCTTTTCAACCCCCTCTGCTTTTGAGGGTGCTTTATGAAAGCAATGGCGATGATGTAAACATCAAAAGCATAGCGTAATTCAATTAGACTATGACTCCTTTAAATACAATGCTTTTTTTTTTTTTTTTTTTATGACCACACCACTTTTTTCCTCCTCAAATTATCATGTCTGTGTGAATGTTAAGTTTGACAGTGAGTTAATTTGATTCCAGATTTATTGGGAGTCAGATTCAGTTTGATCTGATTTGATAAAAAAACTGTTTTAGTATTTTTGTAGGTGTATTTATGGGATTCTTTACATACTTCCCCTTCATGTCAGTTGGCAGATGTATGAATGATTTGAGTATATTCTTGATTTGAGACTTGAGTTGTGAGAGAGTGTCATTTGCATGTGATAGTGTACTATGGTCGTCCTGCGGACTCCTATGGAGAAAATAGGTTAATTGTTACACACCAGTAATGAGCATTTGGGGGCTAATGGAGTTAACGTGTAACTTTGCCGATTTTTAACCCATTTTGTATTGTTACAGTGTCTGTAGTATATGTAAATGAACGCTGTTTGCTCATTCTCTGTGTCACCTGGACTGAGAAATTCACGTTTATTTGTCAGCAAAATTATGTTTGACAGCTCCAGGGCTTTTGTAAAAACTACAGAAAATCCTTCCGCATTGTTGTATCCCCGCCCACGGACAGTCGGACCTAGTCTAAAGTCAGCGTTGCGCATGCTATTCATATGCTATTTTAAGGGCGCATGCTTGGTCATAATCAATGTAGCGTGTGCACAACGTGCATGCACTTTGCTTATCTCATCTACACACAGACGCAGCAGTTCTCATTTTTAGAAAACCATACATTATTACAAGGAACAATATTAACACACGAGGAAAATCATTGTTGTGTCCATGAAGATGTGAAAAAATAGGCATAAATCTAGCTTACACATTTACCCAAATTATTATACGCCTGTTTAAACGAAGCTAATTTGGGTGTGTTTCTCCATCCCCAACGTCACTTCTCTGTCTTTTACGGCCCTGACGAGAACGTCGGTCTCCTCGGCTGTGAACCGCTCCTGGCACGCGCCTGGCAAATCCGCCGTTATAATAGCAAACCGCCATGGAACAAGCGCGCCTGCTCTTAAAGGGAATGTGAGATGATGCTCTGATTGGTTTATTTCATGTTACGCCCAAACCACACCTATGAATAATGAAGCTACTTCAGACCAACCCAGTTTAGATTTGCGTGGTCATTTATCCCGCCGGTATAATAGCAACAGCGCCCGAGACCCGCCCACAAAGTTACTTGCGTTTCGCGCTTGATACTTGCATTTCAGATCGTTAAAATAGGGCCCTTAAAACGGTATCGTACTTTTAACTTTTAACGGTATCTACTCTTTAAACAGCATTATAGTAAAAATGGAACACTATGGCAACAGAATTCTTACCTGTACACATGATGGCGTTTTGCTTTGGGGGTTTGGCGGAACTGACAGAACAGCAGTTTCTTGAATTTTTCTCCCCTCTGTTTGGCCTAAAACAGTGTTTGTTATCATCCAGTTTGAAACTATCCAGTTTTAACCTACAATGCACTGAATCCTTCACTGGTAACCAATAGTAACTCATTCCCACTAAACGTTTACCCTTTGAATTCTTACATCCGGGAACAATACAGGTCGACATTGCTATGACTAAAAGTTTGCTAAGAAGTATTTTCTACTAAAGCAAGGCTGTATTTGACTATCCATAAACATACATATCAGACTGGTGCGAGTGGCCTTGGATGGCAACATGCTCTGTGCATTATGGGTGTTGATGTGTTCTTACCTATTTGGCAAATTTTGTTTGCTCTAGTCAGGTGAAATATGACATGTTCATGACAAAGGTTTCTTAAGATTCACCCCTTTTGAAACAACCAAGAACATATGCCTGGAGATAAAATGAGGTAAAAAGTGTTACAGTGAAAGTATTGGTTGAAATTAAGGTCCAAATGAAACTCCATTAAATGATAATCCTAATGATAATATTTTGAGGAGGATACTTGGGGTGTCGCAAGTGGGAACCATTTTGTTACAGATGACAGTATTTATTCTCACTGGGGAAACGGCTCAGTCTCTGCCAGTCCTCTATTAGAGAGGAGCTGTTACTATGGATGGGGAAGACAATTTATTCTGTTCCCCACAGCTCAGCCCTCATGGGGCAACAAACGCCTGCCTCGCCTTCCGACACTGAGTACAGATGACTTGGACAACCTTCCTTAGCCTGTCCTGGTGCTTGCGCCACACCGAAAAACTACCTCCATCATCACTTCACATCTGTTTTGACATGACGGTCAGGTATTAACTCTGGTTCCCACATGATCAGGAGAGATTTCTGGCTTTCCCTTCATCCTTTCTCTAGGGTTGGGAATCTTTAGATCTACTTAACGATTGTAGATCCTTAACCATTCCATACATCCGTTTTCCAAACTACTTGTCCTATGTAAGGTCGATTATTTAATTATTGATCATTTAATTACTATTTAATACAACAAAATTCTGCTTCAAATGTGTATCTTTAATAGTTCGTTAAATTGTTTGTTGAATTGTTTTAGACCACTGAGTTTGAGACTCATTTGTGAGTCGTTTTGACATTTTTCTTTTATTTAATAAAGAATAGGCTCGTAAGAATCGTTAGTTTCTTCATAATTTGTGCGTACTGGTGTTTATTTTTTTCATACAAGCATCTATTTTCATAAGGAGAATACAGGTGCTCAAGAACCATTAACAGAGCTGAACGTCATAACTAATTTGGTTCCAGTATTTTTATTAAAATTAAACTGATTCCCAACCCTTCTTGTCTCTGTCTGGTCTCATTTATCCTCTCCACCGCTCTTGCTAAAGCATTCTCGTCTGACCCTACGGCTCCTTCTGCCCTCCCAGGCTCCATGCTCCATTATTTACATGCTATCCAGTTTCTCCATTGATTCCCGCAATGTAACAATTGAGACAGATTTGCCCGACTGTCACAATAGCAGTGGGATTCTGCAGAGTTTGTAAATGGGATTAGGCTTAAATGGAATTTAATTTTCACCGTTGCTGTCTCCAAAGCCTGTCTGCCACCCAGACACCATGCCGCTTTATACGCCGCAGCTTGTGCATGTGTGTCTGCGTTTGCATGTGTATGTGTGTGCGCAGTAGCGATGGTGTGTGTGTGTGTCTGATTAGTAATTTCTACAGGGACCCTAATTCTGATTGTTTTTTTGTTTCCCATTGTTCTTCACACACGGCGGTTTATTTGGCAGGGCTCCTGTAATGTGATGCAGGTGTGTAGCTCCTTCATTTGTCCCCTGCTCTATTTGCCCAGCTGGCATTGTGTCGGCGTGAATTCGCTGCAATCTGATTGGTCATTTTTTTGTGATATTTTTTTCAGGTAATTCTATTAAGCAGCAGCCTGCCAAACTCAGAGCTCCACAACAATGAATCACGTATTGCATTTAAACGCAGCTAGATGGAGCGCAACAGAATAGAGCCGAACACTGGGCTCATGAGACGTTTTTTCGAAGTTAAACTACTTTTAAACTTCATGTCGCATCTTAAAACTTGGCTGTCACTGCATGAAAAAAAAAAAAAAAACTCAATGCAAAAGGCTTCCGCCTAACTCAATTGCACAGTAGTTTTATTTTATTTTATTGATGGCAGGCCAGTGTATGGGTAGGCGTATGCGATATAAGGGGAAAACTTTTATTATAAAACAATTATAGAATTTAAAAAATGTCTGAATAAAATAATGATCTTTTGATAATTAAAGAGTAATTGCAGACCTATCACATGTTTGATTTTCTTTTTATCATATGCTATTTTTTCATTGCTCTATTTCTTTTTTTAGTTGAGCAGGATGATTGTTGTGTGTCTCTCTGAAGCTTCTTCATCACACAGTTTGCCCAGTTTCATCATTCAGTTTGTTTTGCATAGCCTTCCATGGCATGAAGAAAGCCTTTCTGGCAAATAATATATAGTTACTCAATATAAACACAGCTAATCCAGCTAATACCCAATAATTCCCAAGGTATTCCCAAGGTGTGATCGTTTTTTACTTATTATTTTGCGGTACATGGGAAGGTTCTAATAGTTATGCATTTTTAAATTAGTTTTTATTTTAATAGAGCTGCGTTTATACTTGCCATGAACATGCGATCACCGTAATCCGATCAAGCAGAAGAAAAGAAAGAAAAAAAAGAAAAAAGGATGGCTCCGGTGCAAAGTCGACCTGACGTTTTCTTTTAAAAACAGTTTCAGTCGGGGGACATTTTACAAATCTCACAAAATGAGAAGGATGAAGAGGCTACAAGTACTAATAATGTGGATAGATACCATAATGGAAACGGTACAGAGAAACGTATGGGTTCCGAGAACGTTCCCAGCTGTGCTGGGAAAAATACGTGTTCTGTACAGAAAATGAATGGTTCTGCAACTTTCGGGTGCGAATGCAAACATTTCAGTATATTTGCGATGTACTTCGCACTCGACTGTATCGCAAAACCACACAGCTCTCAGTTCCGGAGAGAGGAGGGGGAATAATGACAGTGGCCGGGGTTTTGTGTGACGTCCACCTGTGAATGCAGACACGATGGCTGGATTGCGTTTACATTACACTGAGATCCGATCACAATGCGTCCTCGACTACCTCCAAACCTGGACACGCTGATCGGATACGTTCCGATCAGAAGCGCGTTTACACTTGTCTTTTCAATGTGTATGTGGACAACATCCAGATACAGGTCGCATGTTAAAGGAACCGTATGTAAGATTGTGGCCAAAACTGGTACTGCAATCACTTTCAAATTACTGTAGAGCGGTGTATCCCCTCCCCCTTCCCCCTGACTCGAGGTTGCCAGTTAGGCTGCAGGATCCAGCAGGAACGTAGGCTGCTACAAGGAGCTTCCAATGGCAAGTGACGAGTCCTACACAGTACGTTTTTTTTTCGGACTGTGTCACGACTCATTTCGAATTCATAACGAGGTCTTTTAGGTTTCGTAACATTAGAAATTGTTTATCCGACACGTTTGTAGCTGCAGCTGTGGTAACTAGAGTAGAGCTGGCAATCCGGATGCTGAAACACTACTGACTTCGTGATTAGTAGATAGGTGGAGGGTCGAGCATCAGGCCAAAACACAACATTACAACTTCAACATCAGTTGAGGGCTGCAACTTCACTTTTAAATGACAATATCCTGGCCGGACTACTGATGTCAGTGATATAAGTATTTGAAATGAACATGATTTCTTAAAGGTGGGGTATGTGATTCTCTTTTTTGTCCATTTTTTCAAAATCACTTGAAATCCTATTCCTAACCCACTTACAGCCACTGAGTTAGAAGCACTGAAATGAAAATTAAGCAATTTAATCATCTGTGGAACGGGCAGGACTCAAAAAAAAAAAAAAGAAGCCAATCATTTCCAAGACCACCCAGAATCATTGGACAGTAAGTTCGTCAATCAAACAGTCGTACCATACCCCCCTCCCCCATCAGGGCCAGCCAGTCAGGGCCAGCGTTGGAGGAAAGAAGGTAGGACCATTTGAGTTGTGTATTTTCATAATCTGCCGGCCGTTTTGCAAATCCCATACCCTACCTTTTAATGTCTAGTGACATATCAGGGCCATTTTATGATTAATTGAAATACATTTCTTACATACGGTTCCTTTAATGTTAAGTGTAAACGCAGCCTTAGTTTACTTCTACTCTGACAAATTTCATTTCTGGGCTAGACATGCTATTTGTTTAGTTTCACATGAGATGGTTATCTTACTTGTAATTAAGGTACAGCTGTATTTGCATAAGGTCTAGACATGATGGAAATAACGTATTTGGCCATTTCTGCTTCTTAGGTCTGGTTCACACAGAAAACGGTTTTGGTTTGAAAAATGGAAAAAGAAGCAGGCAATGGAAAGGAATGAAAAAGCACAAGGTCTCGAGACGCATCTTTTAAAAATTTAACTTTAATGTGAGTGAGGCGTTTTTAGAATGTCGTGTAATGCTCGAGATGCTGCAAAAGACGCGAGACTCAAGTGCAACGGTCATACATTGAAAAATAAAGTAGCGCAGTGGAATAGAAAAAAAGTGATTTTCCGGTACAGGACGAGAGCTTATTAATTACGAAAACTATTATTTATTTTTTGCTAATTAGCATTTTATTTCAGTTAGTTTTTTAGTAACTGCTGTTAGTTTAGTTTAGTTTTAGTTTTTCATTTATGTTGAAATTTCTATTTCATTTCAGTTTACGAAAATGTTCTTTGACCAATAGTTTTAGTCTTACACCAATGTACAATGTTTGCGGATCAGTATCTACAGCTCTCCACCAGCATGGCTTCCTCTGTGATTTCTGGACTGGGTGAACATTACACCCCCATCACGCTGGACCTCAACTGGAGCTCTGTTTCATTATGGAACAGAGACATATCCATGTTTTCAATTACGAAAATAACCTTGGTTTTAACTCATCACATTCAATTCAGATAGTAAACAAAAGCAACTTTAAGCAGTAGTAAAGCAGAAAAAACATTGGCATGTCCATAGAAAAACAAAAACAATGAATCTATGAAAAATGCACACCAGCTTGACAAATGTCATTTTAACCCGATTTATATCTCCCACCCCTAGGCTTACGTTCAATGAAACGGAAATAAAACAGACAGTCCTAACAGCGGAGAAGTTTGTCCGCACTCACTTGTATCAAGGATGTGCAAAGCACCCATCTAGAAGGGATCGATGGGCAAACTTTGAGCTGGACTGCTGGCCTGGCAGTCAGATGAAATGGATAAGTGAATGAATGAGTAAACAGATAAGTGAATAACTACTGTCGAAGTGTGAATCGATGCATATGGATTCAGTTCCGGGGTCCTGCTGGGCTGCGGATGAAATTAATGTGGTGCGGGGCTGCTTTTCAGAGATGGATTGAGCTGTATAGATTCTCTCGGAGCACATATGTGTGTGTTAGCGCGGATCCAAATGAACCGGACACGCTCAAAGTTGTGTGAACGGCCGTTGCGCACGTCCAGCTGTCGCGGACACAATCCATCTGCATTGTGACTGCGGTGGGCCCCATTTACCCTGCTCTTTTTCTTCACTTTCTTCCCCAAATGTGATCAATAAGTGAATTAATGTGCAAGGGACGAGGCGGTGCATGTGGTACTGGCATTGGCAGCCAGTGAAGCCCACCTTCCCTCCCTTCCTCCGCAGACAGACCAAGTGCAACCGAGTACACAGAGACCAGGAAATAAGAGCGTTCATTAATAATGAATACATTACAGTGCCAAATTGGAACGCATTCAGCTTTTAAAATTCCCCTTTCTCTCTCTCTCTTTCTCTTTCTCTCTCTCTTACTCTCTCTCTCTCTCTCTCTCTCTCTCTCTCTCTCTCTCTCTCTCTCTCTCTCTCTCTCTCTCTCGTTCTCTTGCTCTTGCTTTTTTTGTTTTATAACCAGCCAAATTAATTATGGTAATTATTAGTCAATAGGTAGCAGTGACTGGGCAGAGGGAGAGAGGACTCTTAGTCCTCCAACAGGGGGTGTGAAGCCTGAGTTTAATGCCGGCAGGGGTGTCGGAGTAGTTCAGAACAAGCAGGAAATACTGAAGTGCAGGACAGGAGACAGGTGCGGGAGATGGGGATTGTTCAACATATTGCACACTGAAACAGCAAGAGATGCAAGAAATCACCTGTTTTGGTTCTAATTGACAAGTGCTATTCAGATTTAATGGGTCTGCCTGGAGATTAAGTTGTGTTTACTATGTACCAGGCTTGATAAAGTGGACTTACATTAACAGAATGAAATATTTCGTAAAATCCATTCTTACCCAAATTCTTACTCGCTTGTTTTACAATTGATTTACTCAGACACAAAATCTGCTGTGTTCCATAAGTGAGATCAAATGAGGGCTGTTGAGAAAGACATTGTTACTGGATTTGCCATAGTTTGTCAGGTTAGAGACATCGAATCTTTGAAATATGTTAATTTGAGACACTAAATGCCACGTATTTCAAATTTCTTTTTATAGTGCCTCTTGTTGGCGCTATAATAGAAAAAAACATGAAATTGGCATTGACTTCAATACAGTATTGTGACAGAATTTTATACTTTATGAACGCATTAGCGTATCGTTACGAAACTCAGTATGAGTCATCGGCACCATGCCTTGAAGATACTTAAAATGTCTCGGGGCAGCGCCACCAAGTGGTAAAACATTTATAACAAAATGTACAAAAATGCTAATAGCTTTTGAATAAATGTGCCTATTGTAATGACACTGGTCTTAATAGATTCCTTGGGTTATGGCAAAAACATAGATATCAATTTTGCTACAGTCAGCCAAACTTCCTGTCCACCATGTTTATTTTCTTTAAAACCTACTTTTTCGAACTTCCCCTAGATAATTTTTCCGATTTTCACCAAAAACAAATCGTATCATCTCCAGACCGTGGATTTCGTGACGACAGATGAAACCGTTTTCGTATACTGCAGCATCAAAGTTGAGGCAAGCTGCAAAATGACTATTCAGGCTTTATCTCTGCAATGCCTTGACTTTTTGACACCAAACGTTGTCATTGTCACCTCACTCTGACCACACCACATACATTTTGTAACTGCGCCCCCTTTTGGTCAAAGGTGATAATCCATGAAATCATATTTTGAGTTAATTTATATGATTTTTTGCCTAAATTAATCTTTAAATGTATTTAATTGCTCCTTGCTGCATTTGGTGTGACACTCCCAGCCATGTTGGCATGTGTTATCTTCTTTGCGCTTGGCCCCAATAATTGCTGGTTGCAGCTATATTTATTATTATTATTATTATTATTATTATTATGTATTTTCTAAACAATTAAAATCAAAGTATTTGAATAATAAGAATGTACAATTTTATAATATAAATGTGAGATAAATGTGTGTGTGTGTGTGTGTGTGTGTGTGTGTAATAAAAATATAATATATCAATAAATGTCAAGTTTTCTATAATTAACATAAATAAAAATACTCATGAATTCATAAATGAATGAACGCCCGTTTGCTTGAAACATTACTGCAAAACATTACTGATTTGTTTGTAGTTTTCCCACTCTTTTTTTTTTTTTACTGATGTGACTAATTCAACAAAACTTGAGCCAGCTGGATAACATTATCTTGGTGACAAATCAGCAGAATATGCATCAACAATTTAGCATGCATCACAGAAAACTTTTTAGTTTGCATGGCATAAAAATAGATGTGCAAAAAATAATGAATATTCAGTGAATTTTGCAGTGTGGCAGAGGCCTGAAAGGGCAAATGATCATTCAGTCAACTAGCCTGAGACTCTCTTACTGTCTCTTACATCATAATGCAATATGAGCATCATAACAAAGTATGTTAGGTAGTGGGCAGATCTTGTGCAGAATAAGTTGGAAAGTGGACCGGACTTCACGCAGAAGTCTGGTTACATGACACCAGGAGATGAATGACTAGAATAGAGATGATTCACAGAGAGAAAGTAGACACTGAAGTCTCTCGGTGTCCCAGCGGTGCTGATAACGGCTGGGTGTCCCACACGTGAGGCTGAGAGAGAGACAGCTGTAAGACGAAGAGGCGGAGAGGTGATTTGTGTGAGTATTGTATTTCTGTAATCTCTTCTGATCACATCAGCCACAGCCAATAATGCAACACTGAGCCAAATGTCACACTGCTCTTTCTTCATCTCGCACGTCTGTCTCGCTCTCGCTCTCTTTCTCTCGCTTTCTCACATGACGTTTTTTTTCCCTTTTTGCTGCAGTGGGGACTGAGCCCTGCTGCAGAGGTTTCAGAAGAAGCTAAAACAGTGAAAGAAAGCAAAGGAGCAGAAGAAGCTGGGTGGGACTCATCAGGAAAGTGTGACAGCACATCTTGTCTGATGGAGGTTGACAGGTTGTGATGTTCACAGGCTCACGCTCTCGAGGTTGGCATGCTCTGTGGTGTTTGGCGGTGGGAAATGAAGTCTAACCAGCATGGCATCTGTCTCCGCTGCAGGAGAGTCCCGCCTCTCCACCCACACGTGACCCCGCCCACCCTTCATCCATTCGCACGGCTGCCTCGGGACGATCCGCCGCAATCCTCTCCTACCCCTCCATCTCACTCGTGTTTCATCACATCCTGCCACCGCCCACCACATGCCTCTCTCAAATATTCATATCTCCAAACACATAGGCCCTTTTTTCTCTGGCTTTCCTCCATTTTGTTCAGGGCAGCAACATATTTTAAACTCATATTACACTCAATGCGTGTGACCCTGGAATAAACAGCACCTGTGATGCACATAGACCAACAATTAAGATTTAGAGGGAGTTAGTGAGGAATTTTTTTCAAATTATAATGTTAATACCCATTGCATGTGACAGTGGAAAAACACCAGCAAATATGTTTGTATAACGGTTATGTTCATAAACCAATCATTAAAATGATTAGGGGATTCAAACTGTGTAGTATGTGCTCTTGCATTTCAAAACATCTAGATTGATCTCAACTGATCGAATGTAACCTGAATATGCCTAGTTTCAACTGCTGCCTTAAATTTTTAAGTGCAATCAACATGGATGTTTAAGTCATTTCAACTTAAATGACATGACACTGAATCTTGTATAACTTGTATAACAAAAAGTAGAAAATTGCTTAGCTTATTTTAATGAGTTAAAGCAATGTTAAAACATATGTTGTCAAAACTTATTGATCATATCATTTTTTTACAGTGTAGTAAGGGAAAGCGGTACGTGACATGAGTTGTATTTTCAAATTCGTAGTAATTATGTATTTATAAAACAGAAGGTGAAAAGTACCCGGATGACTGACTTCTTCTGGTGGTGAGATTTTAAAGTGAGAATTTGATGGACACTTTACTATCCCATGAGGCCACGGGAGAGCTGTGCATGGCATTGAAGTGACACAGCTGATGCTGTAGGTCACATATCAAAAGCAACTTGACAAATGTAGTATGTCTGGATTTCATTCATACTACACACATTCATACTATATAGTAGTGTTAAAGTCAAGACCGAGTCTAAACCGAGAACAGGTCTAGAAGACCAAGACCAGTGTGTGTTGAATCCAAGACCAGACCAGCCCTCCTTAAATTCATCTAAAAGATCCACATTTACTGCCTGAAATGTAATGTATTTAATCAATTAATACAATTAGAATAATAAGACACCAATCAAATGAAATCACTAACGACAAAATTGATCTTTGCATTGCAGAGAAGTTGCATCTGAATTGGTACAAAAACAAAATTAGAAAATTTGAGATTAATGAGATTTAAAAATGCTATTTTGTTTATTGAGCGTTTCTATAAAATCAATATCATGTGATATTGCCTAATTATATCACACGTCAATATAACAAACTAGATATCATACAAGTACTATTTTGCAATCATATCTTACATTTTGTGGGCATTTGTATTCATTTAGGTTCCCTGTTCATTTCTGACCCAGCACAACAGTAACAAAATAAATCAAATTAGAAATGAGTTATTGATTGCATTTAAAGGAAGTTTTACATCCAATCACATTAATTATGTTAACAAATAAATCAGGCAATGCAGCAGCAATTTAGTGATATTCCCGCAGTTGCGGTCTTGACCGGTCTTGAAATAAAATCCAGACTCCTCTTAGTCTAAGACAGAGGCAAGACCGAGTACAAATATGCTCGAGGCCGAGAACTTCAAAAAATTATACCAAGACCAAGACCAACCTCAAGTACTACAACACTAGAATATATTTTTAAGGGTCTTAAAGTTCGTTTTTTAGATACTTTATACTGTCACACAACAGTATACTGACGCACAACGTTCCAGCGGCAAACTTTTGTTTTCACAAAAAATCTTTTGACAAATGTGACAAATCAATCACGAACCACAGCCAATCAGAAGAGCATGTGGGTGGGCTGTTTCTTTTTCTGTTTCGCAGTTAAAAAGAGGAATGTACGTAATCGAATAATAAAAAAATAAACCAAATACATACTCAGTGACGGATGTAATTCTTTGTCATGGAATACACTTGTTTGTTCACAGTTTGAACGTTCTTGTTTCCATTAGTTTATTTTCAAGGAATCTGAGGTAAATTAAAAAACACAATGATATTCAAACCAAAATGAAACCATTTTAATACTATACGAAACACAATAAGTGTGTCACATATCGCTGTTTATGTTAGTTAGGACAAAAACATTCATGTGAAAAATAATTATTTGATCACATGTTGCGGGGTCGTGTCTGGTTAGGACATGAGATGTATTTTTAAAAAAGTAAAATATACTGCAAACAATATATGATGCTTGTTTTACGCAACTCTTGCAAACCAGCGGGAAAAGCTTGCACATGAACATGGTAGATGGAGTGTAACCTTGTTAAAAAACATTCAAAATGAGCAGCAGGTTAATTTATCAAGTACTTGCACATCAGTCAAAATGTCCACAATGCACCCTGTCTGTACATGTGAGTTGCTCAGTTCCTCACTGAAGCTGAGAAAAGCCTCCAGACGGTCCCTCACGTGGCTAAATATAAACTCTCAGTCCCCTCTCTCTGTTGTTTCATTGAGTCTTGTTCTTTCCTTGCTCTAATAGGGACATGCTGATGCACACACTGAAATCAGAGACAGGAAATGAGAGTGTGCTAGCTTGTACACATGCTAACCTGCTTGACGTTGTGGTGCTCACGAAACCTCTGGCAGGCAAAAAATACCCTCTTTCATGTGAGTGTAAACACACACAAACACACACACACACACACATACACACACAAATAATGCACCAAAGCCCTGAGTGGGAAATGAGAATTGGCTCGAAGGCAGAGAAGCTCTAATATGCATTTCTGTGTCTGTATGCCACCGGCTGTATTCACATCCATAACGGAAAGAGAGCAGATGCCAGGGTCTCTCTCCAATGCCCTCTCCTCCTCTTCCTCCCCTCTGTTTTTTACCCCCACTTCCTCTGTCTATCCCCCAATTCTATTTTCTCTCTTCCTCTCCCTTGGTTCCCTTTCTGTCACTCTTTTCTCCACATGTAGGCCGTATATTAGCCCAGGGCCTCAATTTCTCTCCCACGTCCCTCTCCCCACCCTTCCCTCTTCAGTGCGTTATCTCAGAGGGCCAGGCTTACCGTTAGCATGCAGGCCCGAGCAGGAGTTAGCAGTGAGAGAAAGCCATGTGTTACAGTGGTGCGCGGCTCTCGTCAAAATAAACAGCTAGAGTAAATTACTTTGTCTTCAAACAGCGTTTTGCCCACTGTTCTGACAGCATGCTAACTATTCATTGCTTTGTTCGAAGGTGATGTGTTTTTTTATACTTATTTATTTATTTCCAATAAGACAAATAACTACCTTATTTTTAATGTAACAGAAAGTGCAGCCATTCCTTTGTCAGCCACTTCTATAGTTATTTTAGCTTTGTAAAACAGTCCGTTTTGCTGTTATTTGCTGATATTGGAAACAGTGTTGGGGAAAGTTACTTTTAAAAGTAATGCATTACAGTATTGTGTCATTTCCTCTAGTGGTCACTTAGTTATTTTTTGTGTGAAAAGTAATGCAGTATGTTACTTTTGCATTACTTTTTCTTACCTGGGTTGGGCATGCTCGTTTAAAGTGCTACTTTCGCCAAATGTAAAGGCCATTTCACACCAAAAGTGAAATAAATAAGCCTCAGGCTGAATGAAATGCAAATTCACCCCTGTACATTAGAGGGCATTGCTCAAACAAACCTTTCAGCTGTGCTGCCATTCTGGATTGCCGAAGAATAGAACGCAGGAGAAGAAACATTCTTACTTCAGCAATAATATCAAACAAATTAAACACAAATGTGATTTGTATCTAAAGTCCTTTTTTGCTTAGTATGTAAAGTGAGATTAAATTCATAAAGTATATTTGTGTAAATTAACATATTTGATTATTGCAGGTTTCCGTAATATCCTGAGTTTTCATTTTGCTGTTTCGCTGGAATACTGAATCTGTTTTGGCGCAAATTAGATGATTAAATGCATGCTCTCATTTAGTCTAAAACTACAGTAACCTTTATGTTTCACACGTCGCACAGAACACCTCTGATTTCTCTCAAAATGGGGACAGGAGAGCTGTCATATGGGGAAACTAAGTAATTTTGCATTACATGTTTGAAAAAGTAACTCAGATATTTTGTTGTAAATTTAAAAGTAATCTGTTATTACTCATCACTTGGAAAAAAGCAATCTGATTACGTAACTCATCTTACTTGTAATGCGTTACCCCCAACACAGATTGGAAAGTGGTAATTGTTATCAATTAAATTATCATATACTGGTTTGTTGCGCAAATAGTTTTACCATTTACTGCACTTTGTTATTATTCTAGGTACTTGCCTATAGCAGCTAATGAATCTGAAGCTAGCCACATTTAGGACTTAGCTTACTTTGGCACTGAAAAATAATGTGGATAAGTGAGCCATTTGCTGATTCTCCCGAAGTAAATTGCGGCACTATAAAAGATCACTGTGCTATTTTAGTGTCCAACTAGACCGACACAGCAACATTGGCTTATGCTGCTCTCACATGCTATCAGAATTATCGTAGATATGAGTTTCCTACTCGGAAATTGGACGTGAACGGCCTCTCAAGTCACATTTACAATAGATCATTTTGAAGTTTTCAAAAGTTGGGCAGAAAAGATTCAGTTTAAATGGTAAAGGAGATAAATACTGCTGTAGTTTTACCATATTTGCTTTTCCCACAACATATTCATTAATTCCTCTTGACATTACAAACAGTACACATTTATGTACTGTATAAATAACCATTTGATGCATATTGTATGTTTTACACAGTAAAAACAGCATTCATTTGAGTTCAGTTCTCCTCTGGCCAATGAGCATACAGTGTATGGTTATGATTCAGGCAGCATTACAGGTCAGAAGTCAGATTGGATTGGAACATTCAGAATATTATCCAGTTCCATCTGGTTGAAGATCGGAGTCATCACGCGCGTATGGAGACGAGTTTGTTGAGGATCAGTGCCGATGGCTGTCGTGTCGATGAGGCCTTCGCAGGGGAGAGTCTAGACGACAAACTCTGCTGACACTTCAGCACTGGCACTAATAAATTTACAGACTAAATGAGGACCTAAACAAGACTTGACTGATATATCGGCCATCAGCCACCCTGCTCTCTAAGATAACAATACCACTAAATAAGACGGATGAACTCAATCAGAAACTATTACAAACAAATCAGGACATATACAGAAACCAAGGCAATCAATGAAACAGAAACAAAACACAGGGAACAAGAAAAGAGGAACAACAGAACAAATGACTATCAAAATAAGAGTCTTTGGGAACAGAGACGTGATGTCAATAACCAGTGGCATTTTGGTAAGGACTTTCTGATTTGCGGGATTAATGCAAGACTGGAAGAGAGTTGGGGAAACTGTTTGACTGTGTTTTTTTGTTTGTTTTTTACACAATTGCGGTAGGTGACTCTAGTGGCACAGAAATTCCCCTTAACTTATGGCGCTTTTCCACTACACAGTACCAGCTCGCCTCGGCTCGGCTCGACTCGACTCGGCTCTGTTTGGTTTTCCACTGTGTAAAAGTTGTACCTGTACCTGCTTCCAGGTACTTTTTTTCGTACCACCTCCGGCGAGGTTCTGAGCGAGCTGAGGCGAGCTGAGGCGATACTAAAATGTGACGTGAAAACACAGCAGACTGCTGATTGGTCAGAGAGAATCGTCACTATTCACTGCGTCATCATTGCACGCGCCAGACGGAGTTTCCTGAATAAAAAACAGCAAAAACAAAAACAAAAACATCCAAAAACAGCATACACTCGATTTCCTCCATTGTCCTGTGTGTGTGGGTAGCGGGTGTGTCTCGCGCGTCTCGCGTAAAAGATTAAGTCACGGCAGTTTCCTGCGGCGTCGCTATGACGACCAGGTACTATTGTGGAGGTACTATCTGCAATGGAAAACGGAGCGAAAAGCGAGCCGAGCCGAGCCGAGCTGAGTCGAGTCGAGTCGAGTTGAGCTGGTACTGGTAATGGAAAAGCGCCATTATATAGTCTTTTAATGCCGTTGTTTCAAAGGATAGTGAAGGTTGACAGGAAACAAGATTCAAACCCACGTCCCCACAGGACCACCACATACACTCTGTGTCATGAATGCACACGCTGTTGCTGCTCTACAGCACAACTACTGCTTTCACAACTGACTGCTGGAAGATCTAGCTAAATCCAGATTCTAATGGTAGCTGGTTTTACAATATTTTCTAGGTGGTTCATGCTGGTCATTAGCTGGTCTATATATTGTACAGTAGATGTTGATCTGCAATGAAACCATCAAACTTTACCTACACTACCATATAGTTGTAATTTACTTAAGAAAAATGTGGGGGAAATGTTGCATCCTACTTTATTTTCAATGGCAATCCATTAATGTGTGCGTGGGTTATTTTAGAGGAAGAAAAATTCACACATAATGTTGATTTGCATTAGGTCAAACACTAGAAACATCAGAGAGAGACTTGCTTTGATGTAACAACAAAGCTATTTAAATGCATCAGAAAAGCAATCAATTCATACATATAATATTTGACAATAATTCTAGTCAGACATATGTTGGAAATACACTGAAGTACTGTAGCTGTGTAACATGGCAAAAATTGAAACCGGTGAAATCAACTGAAGCCTGTGGTTTTCCTCATTATAATGGGGGTGATTTAGCTTAGACGTGGTGTGAATATATAATAAATGGCCATCTTGGAAAACAACATTTTACAAAAATATTCCAGGCACAGTGCAAGTTAAGCTCTAGTGACAGGACTTGCGGCATAATGTTGATTGCCACAAAATGTTGTTTTGACTTGTCCTTCGTTTTCTTTAGACAGGGCAAAAATATGGGTTACAGTGAAGTACTTAGTGTATGAGCCCAATATTCATAATAATAAAATACTCAATGTTTCAAAAGTAGCCTATAGCCTCAAGATGTAAACAGCCTAAATGCTTACTGACCTTTTCTGTGTAGTCGTATCCAGTTACATAACTTCATGGCAATGCCCTAAACCCTAAAATGACCATAAAACGACAAGCTCAAATAATGCACACATTTAAACAGAAAAATGTTTGTAAGTGCTTTTATGAAATAATGTATTATTTTACTGTAAATTCTTTAAAAAAATCACTCTATTCACTTCCATTGTTAAAATGTGTTTCATTAAAAGATGTGGTAATCAACCAAATTTTTTGTGGTGATCAAAATGTAAAATGTACGTATGCATTAAGTTACATAATTTCATCACTGTTAACATTTTACTATAAGGTGTCATTTATTAACATTTTTATTATATTAACAGTGAGCAATGTCTTTTATACAATATTTAATAATATTTGTCAATGTAAGTTAATAAAACTACAATTGTTCATTGTTTGTTTTTGTTTGTTCACAGTGCATTACCTGATGTTAACAAATACTTTTAATTGTATCTCTTTCCCCAGCAGAGTAAAAAATTGTAGTTTTTTTTTTTAAATTGCTAGCCAGTGCCAGTATTTATCATTTTCATACAACTTTCATAATCCGAGAATAATTAGTTGTATGAATATCTGAACATTGAATACATCAAAAGAAAGAACAGAGCCTCTGCTTTTAAACGATTTAATGAATGAATATTTTTTTTATCAACACTTGAATATGGGTAAGTTTCATTAAAAAACAACATTTTGAACAAAAAGCTGAGAAAATCGTGTTTTTGTCAGACTACATGCAGATCGGATTCAGAATGATGATCAAAACATGGATGGAGTAGATTGAGTCCATCAACACCTCCAAAGCTTCACAGTGCTATCGTCCTGGGTCGACATTTCATTTGGTAACATTGGGCAGTTTTGATTTATATGGAGTTTTATGTTTGATGATTGCGATAGCTTACATGTGCGTAAGCAATTCTTCTATCGCTTGTTTCTGCTTCTAGTTTGCTTGTTTTTGGATCAGGAGATTAGCGCAGTAATAGCGTATTAGAGTAATAGCGCCCCCTACCTTATAACAGTGAAAAGATTGATGGATAATTTAAGGTCAATGGCGGGGGAAGTGTCGGGTCATGACGGAAATAGTTAAAAATGTATTAGTAAATGTTGAAATAACATTAACTAAGACTAATAAATGCTGTAGAATTATTGTTAACTACTGAAACTGTAAAGTGTGTAAGGGAAAATGTTTAATTAACCATAACTAACATTTATTGTCCTTGTAGGATTAACATTGATATGCTTTTGCAAACTAAATATCCCCAGCACTTGGGTCAAATTGTGTCTGAATCATGTCTGAATATAACAAAAATGGGGAAATTAAACTAGACAGTTGTCTAAATATATAAACTCATGACTTTGTGTCTAAATATATAAACTCATGACTTTGTGTCTAAATATATAAACTCATGACTTTGTGTCTAAATATATAAACTCATGACTTTGAGTGACAAGGGGAAGTAACCAAGAAATCCAGATTTGCTTTTACCTAGTAACAGAAAGGTTTGCTGAATTATACATATGAAGAACCATGTTGAAGAAAAGTTATGTAATGAAGCATGTCACCTCAGCCATGCTGCTATTCTATAAAAACTGTTGTATTGTTTTTCCTGGTGGGATTGATTTGCTCTGTGATTAATCCGAGATCCTCTGGCCGTGATTAAAGCATATTGGCATTGTCTGGATTCTGTCTGGTTACTCAGACTCAGAGTGAGGCTCTTAGGCATAAGGGGTTAGCGATGCGGTCAGATAGCTATAATTCTTAGGCATCTTATGAGGTCAGAGCATCTATATTTAGGCGATGCCAGTGTGAGTCACCTGAGGATAATATTGCAGGTGTCGGGGAGACTTGGTTTAACCTAAGTCAGGTGCGTATGGGAATTTCTGCCACAAGTATTACCAAATTAGTTCTTGATTTATCTGGGAATCGAACCCATGACCTTGCCGTTGCTAACGCCATGCTCTACTATCTACAGAAACAGTGTTTTTATTACAAAAATTGTCAATTGAGCCAATAATTTAGGGCCCTATTATACACACAGCGCAATGCAGCGCCAGGCGCCGACGCAAGTGTATTTTGCTAGTTTCAGCCCGACGCAGTTATCATTTTTACGTCCTGCACCACACGAGGTGTGTTGGTTGGCGCATTGTTGGCGTGTTGCTATTTTGAGGCAACTGAAATAGACCGCAATATTTCTTTTGTTATTTAAAGGGCACATTAGTAATGTGTGCCAATAGGCAGGTGCACAACACTAATCTTATTACACACACAGGGATGTGCAGCTGCACACGAACATGCCAAATATTAAAAATAAAATGATTACAATGTAAAATATCATTATTGTGTACATAAATAATAATCTTTTCCCATAGATGGTCTGCTTCAACCTCGCGCACGAGCAGATGTGTTTCCTCGCTAGAGAAGCGTTCAGTCTTTCCGCTTGCAAATTCCACCATGTAAATAGCGAATCCGCCATGGCGCGAGCGCAACTGGCTTTTAAAGGGAATGGAGATGAGTCTCTGATTGGTTTATTGCACGTTACGCCCAAAACACACCCATTACTCATTAAGAGAATAGGGACAACCCTTTTAGACCATGCGCCGGGCGCACCGACCATTTTTCCCGTCGTTAAACTAAGTGGATTCGGACACGCCTTAAGTGCGCTTGCGCCGTGTGCTTTAGATCATGCACTTAGATCGCTAAAATAGGGCCTTTAATATTCCTTCATTGCTTGGTGTGACGTCTGTGTTAGACCTCTGTCATTGACGAACTTGTCTATTTGTCCGTGTGTTCGGTGTATTGGAAAACTGCTATAATGGGGTTGCTGAAGAGCACAGGTGTGTCAGTCCCGCTGGAGTTTGTGTGTTTATTCGCGTGTGCACTCTGGGGTGGGCGGTGACTGGCGGCTCGTCCCCCAGAGTTTCTCCACGGGGCTTATTAAAGCTCTCCTCTCCGGCTACCCTCACATTCGCTCACCCTGTAAATCTCCTCTTTAATTAGAGAGGGGCAACATGCTCCACACGGAATGGGTGGAAACATGGAGCAATTGTGGGACACGTGGGTGGGGAGCGACAAAAAACGTTCCAGTCAAGGTCAGCGGACGATGGGAAGATAAACGATGCGGTTTCAGATGTACAGTATGTACGGAGGGGGTGGTGAATGAATGATCATATAGAGTGTTAATGGAAGAGAAGAGTTCACTTGTTGCAAAGCAACAGTGTAAAAAGAGCAGGAGAGGATAATCAAGGGGAAAAAAGAAAAGGTTTCAGATGTTCGCACTGAAAGGAAGGTTATGGGGTGGGGGTGGGGGGGTATGTGTATGTCTGATTTCACTGTTTGTTGCAGTGTCCTTACTTAATGGGGTTGCCATGACAACAGTGTATCAGTCAGGCACCAACGGACTGTATGTGCTGTTCGGTAAGTGTGTGTACATGTAAAAGTGCGATTTCCTGTGTAAATGGGTGTGCATGTTCTCCTACAAGAGACAGCGGACATCACCATCGATATTCGTGTGAATGAAAGATCTGTATGTCTTGTGCGCTGTGCAAAGTCATTGCTTGGGCTTAGAGATATAGTTAATATTCACAAATAATGATTTTGCTGGGGAGATCAAATTATGCAACATTGTGAATATTGCAAGGATTTTATTGTGCTTTTTATTTGGCTTCCTAACTCTGTCTTTAGATTAGTTTCATGATCCTTCATTGAGTATGAAATTGTTAAAACGGACTTTATTATTGTCTCTCGTTTTAATGTCAGTAGAAAAAAAAAAGTCGAATTTGTTTGGTTTGTTTGTTTCATGTGAATCGGTTCAAACTGTTGATTCAAAACTCATTCATCGGTTCTTTGGTTGCAGAACTCAAACCAGTGCTATTTTAGTATGATTTATGATTTATATTTATATGTTTTAATAGTTTTAATTATCTTTTATTTATTTTTATATTTTATTTTATTTTTCCCATTTTATTTTTAGAAATTTACAAATGTTATTTCTTCAGTTAAAATGTTTTGTCTGTTAATTGCCAAGAAAATATATATTTTTTAATTTTCTTTTTCATCATTTCTTTTCATGTAAGCTTATTTCAATTAACAAAACTATTTTTGATTGTTTTAGTTTTAGTTTATAACAATTCTCAACTCTCATTCATAGCTGAATTGTGACATTTTTCATGTTTTAAAATGATTTAGCACAAATATGTGTTGAATATAATATAAAATTGCTATTGTGTTGCAAGGCATAATATTACATAGCATTATTTTCTTTGTTTAGTGAGTTTAGTGAATTGCATGCCTTGAATATTGTATTTTACTTTTACTCTTTTATTCGTCTTTGCATTCAGTGAATCTATTTTGCTACATAAGCTGTCTGGGGTACTGATTTTTAAGCCATTTCCAAGCTTTTTAAAATCAAAATATCAAAAAGCTGAAAAGTATCCAGACATAATTCTTGCAACTATATGGGCCAGCTCTAAGCATGTGAGATGTGATGTGTAAGGTCAGGTGATGTCGCCTCTCTGTGATAGTCCCATAGGACTGACAATCTGTCATCATTGTTTTAATGACCGCGTAAACAATGTCATCTCTTTAGTGTGCCAAAGCGAACGAGCAGCTCTTAATTGTAAAATTAATTGAAAAACATTTTAATTAAAGACCAACCTGTGCTCTCCCCTCCCTAATTCTAACCTCTGCTTCTCATATCCTTTCTGTTCCATCCTTCCTCTTTCAACAGTCACATTCCCATGGATATGAAAAATAAGAAACATGATCACTTTAAAATCTCAGTTGTTTCTCGTAGACGGCCAGGAGATTAGAGCAAATAGAAACGTTTAAGTCTCCAATTTCTCAGATTTTTCAGGTTTCAGATGAGTTTCAGATAAAATCTCAATGTCTCAAGCTGTGGTCAGATTTTCCAAGATACCAAAGAGAGATCTCAGTATGAACTCAAACAATTCTAAACATGTCATTTTAAGACCTATTAACAGGGCTATGATAATTGTATTGGTTTCTACAATAGTTTGCCAGCAATTTCCTCATTTGAGGCTAGTTTCATTTGGCCTAAGGTGTTTGTGGAAAAGCATATGAGACATTGTACTTTACTGAAACATAATGGAGATTTCTATTAAATCTCCTGCACTATGAAAGAGCAACTTGTTCCATTAATGTGTCTCAATTATATGTTTTATTTGAGATTTGAGAAATATTTGAGACACAGTTGATCATTACTCTTTTTGCAATTAAATTTGTCTGTTTTATTTCTGCTAAGGAATCTGTGGAGAAACATCTGAGACAAAGTTGATGCTTAAACGTAATTGAGATCTCCCAAAGAATGAAAGAGCATCCTTTGAGCATCCTACTGTAATTTGTCTCATTTGTATCCATTTTTTATTTATTTCAATTCATTTGAGCAGAAACATCTGAGACAAAGCTGATCCTTAAATGAGACATAACTGAGATCTCCATTATATCTCCATTATATTCAAATTTGTCTCATTCCTAGAGAATTTTAGCAGATACATCTGAGACAAAACTGGCTTCTTAAAGGGATAGTTCTCCAAAAAATTAAAAGTATGTCATCATTCATTCACCCTTAAGTTGTTCCAAACCAACTTAAAGTAAATGACACAGTCATTTACTTTTTGGGGGGAGTAAATGACAGTTTTCATTTTGGGGTAAACTATCCCTTTAAATGAGACACAACGAAGATCTGCATTCATTCTCTTTAGCAATGAAAGAGATTTTCATCGCTATCCATTGTTACCCCCCCCCCCCCCCCCCATCCACCAACCAAATATAAATAAATAAATAAATCACAGTTTTTCTCATGCCTCCATTAAAGCGGTTCCCTCTTCTTCCTCCCCCGGCACCCATTTCTTTTCCCCTGCGGGAAGGGCTTCTCCGCACGGCGCTGGCGCCCCGGGATTCTGACCAGCCCTGGCTCTGTGAGCATCCCTCTGAGCGTTTGGGCTTTGTAGATCTGCCTCCTCAAAGCCAGAGTGGACGGCCTGCCTCTCCAGCGGTGGAGGAGCGCCTCGGGGAGCTGAGCTCATCTCGCTGCCCTCTCTCTATCTCTCATCTCAGTGTGTATCCCTCACCCAAATACACCCCATGCGGCGGGCGATATCTCTCTTTACAAACCCAGACGCACACACACCGGCCTATTGTGTGTTTATCTGGCCAGTACTCCGATACTTAAAAGCCTAGTACTGTATGCTGTTTTTGTTATTCGTTAGCCTCGGGTCATGTGTTCTTAAAATGATTAACTTCACTCTCCCTTTGCAGTCGAGATACGACCGGGGTGATTAATTGATTCATCTGTTAGCGATCGAGACCCTCCTTTATTGATTAACAGGCTAGTCCGTCACCAACGAGTCGCCTCAGCGGGACACGCTGCTCCCCCGGGAGACATGCATGTCTGAGATTTCTGTTATTGGCCTCCCTGTGGGATGAAGTGCTCTGACAAACAAAGGAGACTCTGATAGATGTGTCTTTTGTGCATAATTAGCCAAACCCACCCCACAGTCAATGAGAGGATGGATTAATGAATTAAATCCGCATTGATGTATAACAAGCTCGAAATGCGAGTATCGAGCGCCACTTCTTCTGGCCCACATTTGAAACTTTATGTCACTGCAAACAATACCAAGGCAGAGGAGCCTATCCGCAGATCCGGAATGTTCCAGACAGGGCTCTGGGAAGGCTGTAACCTCCATCTGTCTGGAGTGCCTTCTGAATGGCTTTGCCTTGATTGAACATCAAGTGCCAGTCTCTTTGCTCTCTTATCGAAAATTGCGAAGATCTGTCGGGATGTTTGAGCCACATTTGGAGCTTCGTTTTTTTTTTATTTTATTTTTTAGGAGAGCTATCGGGAAGAGCGGAGTACCGTTGCCATAGAGACGTGGCGTCACAGGCGCCGAGCAGATTGTGCCGATTGTGCGGCTGGTTGTCATGGTGGCAGAGGATGCTGGGGAGGAGCAGGTGCTGAGAAATGACCGCTCCATCAGAGAGAGAGAGAGAGAGAGGGAGAGAGACTGTGCGTCTGTCTGGCTATCTTTGATCCTGTCTCCCGCACTTCACACAGGGAAGCGAGTGAGAGAGCTCTGCTAGGTTCGGGCCCCTTGGCAAATCAGTGCCAACGAGAGGACACGAGCATCGTTCGACCTCCAACACTGGCACAGGGCACATGAGGAAAAGATTCCAAAACCTGCGCTCCAAAAACACTCTCCTCCTCTCCCCCTTCATCTGCAGGGCTTTATTCTGGCCCGGCTAAATAGTGATCCGGTCAGAGGTGCACAGGTGCGCGGGGTCTGCATGTTGCCAATTCTGTCCGCCCGCTTGTTGCCCACAACAGAGTCTGAGTCACTCCTCCAAAGGAAAGAGAGGGTCTGCTCATCATGACATCATACAGAACCAACTTTGCCTTTCGAACATCACAGATGAGGTACAATAGAATGGAAATGTTCATAATGATGAGCTTTGAATGTTGGAAAAAGTTGGACAAAAGTCTTGAATTTTATAGGTTATGTATACCTTACAGACAGAAATGCAGATCGATTAAGCTTAAAGAAAAATCTCATATGAAAATACATTTGAAGGCCAATCAAAATACATTTGATTGGTTTCAATACATTTAACACAGCTTGAAGTCAAATAATGCAGATTTCTAAGCAGTTCTGAGTGGTTCCTAGGGCAGTGCTAGACTGTTGTGTTCTAAGTCAATAGAGATCGAAGCTAGGCATTTATTAGGGTGCTCTGATATTTAGTATAGTGTTGTTAAGGTGTTTTGAAGCAGATCAAAGCCTTGCATGTGTTTAGATCTGTTTGACAGTTGAAGTTAGAAATCACAGATATTTCGACACACTAACCCCTTTCACACATACCGTCTTTACTGGTAAATTACCATTAAGTGATCATGTGAAAACAGGACCTTCTGTTTTCAGAAGAAAAAAAACCGGTAAAGCGGTTCTAGCAATTTACCAGTATGAGAAGTTGTAACATTTCCAGTAAATTACTGGTATGATGCTGTGAGTGAACAAATATTGAAGATTACTGGTATGAGCACATATGAAGTTTTGAACTCGCTGATGTAAGTCTGCTTGCAATCATAAAGTTGTAATGGAGATTAGGCGATTACTCCGCGTTGTTTACAGTAAGCACCGCAGATTTTTACTCAGTTTTCTGCGTAAATATGCACTACATTGACATCTTTGTGTGGACAGCTTTTTCATTGCGCTCGAGACCTTGCCTTCTTTTTCATTCATCAGCGCTGCGGCTCTGCTGTTGGATACTATTATGTGCATCTCATGTTTTTAAGAGCAAAAACGCGTTCTGTGTGATCATCACCCTCATGCAGAAGTCTAAAAAAGTGGTGTCAAATTGAACAGATAGTGAAACTAAAGTGCTTCTTTTCATGCGATTGGATGAAGACATGACTGACATTACGGAAGTTTGAAGCTGATGTGTGAAAGATCAATGTATTTACTGATAAGGTCATTCTGGTAATTTTACGGTAACTTACTGGGATTGCTGTGTGAAAGTGGCAACTGAGAACATTCAGCCAATGCAAGTCAGGAAGTATGTGATTTTGGGGATTGTCTACTACAGTAAAAAGTATAGGTCAGACTGTTGAAAAAAGTAAAGAACAGCTAGTCTCAAGTTTAGTGGGTGTAGTGTGAATTCTCTTGGAGGCATTGCAATCTAGGAGATTCTGGAAGTGGATCGATTTTTTGATTTTCTGCTTAGGTCAGATTGAAGAGTGTAGGTCAGATCAGATTGAAAGAACACAGTCAGAACAGCCTGAAGATCTGTGCTGAGTTTTGTGGATGCAGCTTTAAAGAGCTAGGAGAAGGTATACAGTCAGAATGGGCTTTCAAATGAAAACATATTGAGAATGGCAGAATGGCATATTGAGTTGGGAAGTGAGAAGTATGGATGCGGGGAAAATTCGGACTTTGTGTACTGTCCGGCAACCATAGAGGAACGAGAACCATGCGTTCTACTTCCAGCCCATGGGGAACGAGGCAGATACGTTTGTAGAAAGTACAGACAGTACAAACATTGGGCAAAAAGAGAAAGGGAGTGTGGTAAGCTGTAGAGGTGTGCTCTTGTTTCATGTCCCTCTCAGGAATAAGAGGGAAAGTGCCTCTTCAGGTTCAAGTACGGCCAAAGCTCCATTTGGGGTCTATTTAAAAAGAATGCAAGCACTTAAGAGCTCCTCATTGGCTCCTGTGCTATGACAACAGCAAAAAAACGCATCATAAGTGAAAAGAGATACACAACAGTAACACATGCAGTCATTTAGACAGTCTGAAGAGCCCTCCTGCTCCCTCTGGCTCCTTTCCTTCCCCTCTCTCCCCCTTTTCCAGCCTGGGCTTGGCGTTTCATCCAGACTGCTAAGCCCCTCTTGGCTGCCTTACAGGAATACTGCAGCATTTAGTCTGATTATGGAGGGAGAAGACACCTAACAGAGCTTAGCATGGAGCTGCTGAAAGCTGGACAGGAAAAGATGAAGCCTCTGAGCGGAATCTGGTTAGGAATTAATATTATATTTGTAGGTCCGAGAGAGAGTCTGCCGTGGGTCTAGTGCAGTTTATATATACAGTATATATATATATATATATATATATATATAAATAATAAGGAGAATTATACGTTAATGACATACTACAAAACAAGTTCTTGGTAACACTTTCCAATAATGTCTCATTTGTTAACATTAGTTAATGCATTAACTAGCATGAACTAACAGGGGGTAATACATTTTTTTGTAACATTTCATAAAATGTTACTTAATAAAAGACAATTGTTCGTTGATTGTTCAACTTAACAGTGCAATAACTAATGCTAACAAATACTACTTTAATGTAAAAAATGTATTAGTAAACTCAACTAAACTAAATCCTGTAGATTTATTGTAAATTCATGTTAACTAATGTAGTGAAGCCTTATTGTAACCAAAGTCTTTATGGTCCCAAAACATTGCCTTAATTTTATTTATGCACAATATAATTTCTTAGGTTTGCGTTTTTAGAGTGAAATGTGTCCTCGACGTGTTGTGTGCTTTAAAAACGGTATGACGAAATAAAATGTAGCGGTGCAGCTGTGTGTGATACACACAAATGTGTATGTGTGTTTAAAGTGATGGGGTGGTGGGTTTGGATCCTGCATTCAGAATGTCAGTGACACAGTGATTCACCATCAGTGTCTGGGATGGACTCCAATCGGGACAGCCATCTGGTGACCAATCAGAGCCCTTACTGTGATGTCAGAGCGTCCAAGGGTTCCTTGGGCAAAGGCTGTTGGGAAGGGCCAAATGTTCTGACTCACGTAGACCTTGCAATGGCTAGAATCTCAATGCCAATTCAGTATGCCAGTCTGCCAGCAGAATTAGCCATAGCTTGCTAGTGGCTCAGTAAAATTAGGTGTTTTGAATCACATTTCTGCACACACCACAGTGACAGCTGTATACTTCAATCTTGGCATCCTTCCATGTGCGTGCAGACAGCGTCGTTAACTTGCAACACATGCAAAACGCAACAAAGGTCAGCAAAAAACAGTAATAGAATTAAAATTCAGTGCAGCGCAGAGATTGACAGCTCTGTTAACTCTGACCTGATTAATATTTCAGCGAGTTCTCTCCTGCAAATGCCACTGTAATCTAAAACAGTCTTAGGCAGACTCTCTGAGTCTCCAAACTGCTGCCCCGTAACCCTTCTGATCTGGCTGAGTCACAGCGCTCAGGCCTGCTGGGAGGCAGGCGGTAATGAAAATCCACCACCAAACTCCTACACCACCTGCGGTTTGTGGGCCGTCCAGATACAGCACAGGAGGCTGGCTCATTTTTTGTCTGGAGAATGAAGAAGAATAGGAAAGTTTTAAGCCGGTCCTTCGCCACTATGACGATAGAGTGGATTTTCATCGCCTGGCTAGAGTCATCTAATGCCGTGGCAGGCGGTTGAACGTGTGCATTGGAGAGAGGAGAGTCTGACTAGGCCGGAGGAGAAAAAACGCACAACCTGCATGTTCGACAGTGAAGATATTCCGCAGCTGTGTTCACCCTCCAGCTGTACTTTTATCCATGCGTGCTTGCACAATGCGAAACGCAGAGCAGACTGTGAGAAGTCAGCCAGGTTAGATTTCCTAAAGGCCTGTTTTCCGCTCACATGAACATTTGATTGCTGTTTTAAGTATCAACCTGGTCTCAGTGTTTCTCTTAAGATTTCTTAAAAAGAGTTACTCTGGGTGATAAATCTTCCAAATCTATAAGACTTTGGTTACTCTTCGAAACACACATCTTAATAATGAAACCTGAGAGGTTACCAACATTTTTTTTTATATGTCAAAAAAGCCAAATTAAATCTGTTCATCATATAAAGCTCTTCACAAGACCTGGATTAGATCTCTCGATTCATATGGATTACTTTTTCGATGCCATTATTTCCTTTTTGGATCTTCTAAGTTTGGGTTTTTATATATATATATCAAATTCACTGTAGTATAAGAAAAGGAAATTATTAAAATTTCTGACTTTGGATTGCAAACTTTGGTATTTTGGCTCAGTTTGAGACAAATATGAAGATGTTGTGTATAGCTCATGTATGTGAGATTGTCTTTTTCGAAGAGAAAACAGCATTATGTGGAAAGTCACACTGGTGTAAGTTGTCCTGTTCAGTATGATTTAGCTTTACGTCTCCCTTTTCTCACCATTTTGCTCAGAGAAGCAACTGATAAATGGACGAACTCATCAGTGATTAGTCTTTCCTGTGACTAGTTCTGCGCGTGACCGGCATTCTGCCCACAGCGCAAGAGAAACAGCCTTGTGCCGTGACCTTGCCTCCCTGGCGCCACACACATGTGTTTGTGCCTCTGTGCACCCAGTGGGTGTTTGTGTTTGCGAGCATGTGTCTGTGATCCTGTGGTTCATCTTCTGTGCATGACATAGCAGTAATAAAAGAAGTTACCTCGTCTGTGTGTGTTTGTGTGCGAGTCCCTGAAGAGCTTCAGTGGCAGTCGGAGAGCAGTGGGACTCTTGTTGAACAAACCAAACGCGCAGCACAACAGTATGAATAAGACACATTTCCGACACAAAAGGTCAAGGCCTGCTCGCTGCAGCAAAGACTGAGATTCAAATGTCTCCCTCCCAGCATTCTGCAAAAGGCATTGTTCAAATCCCACCCACCATTTTACCCACCCATCTGTTCATTAGTCTAATTTATTCTTCATTCAATCCTGAAAACAATGCGTATTGTAATAGCTGGAATTGTGTAGAGCTGTAAATGTGTGCACGAGAGTCACTGTTCAAATATGATCCTCGATTGTGGCGTTTCGAGACTTCTGAATGAGAGCAAGAGTATTTTTTTGTTGTTGTTGCATTGTTTGTGTTTTAAACCTTTACTACATTTGCCTACCGTGTCGCTCTATAAGATGGGTGTCTTTTCCAATTGATAAGGTTCATTTCTATTATACACGTTTCAGTTTTCGGCTGTTTACTAAAGAAAATGATGGTAACGGACGGTTGAAATTTTAAGATCACCCTCTACTGACAAGCATAGGAAAAAAGATGATCATGTCTTTATGGAAGTTTTTTTTTTTTTTAAGGGTCCAATAATGCCCTTTTGACAAGATGTAAAATAAGTCTCTGATGTCCCCAGAGTGTGTATGTGAAGTTTTAGCTCAAAATAACCGACGAATATGTTTTATAGCATGTTAAAATGGTCACTTTTTGAGGGTGAGCAAAAACGCATCGTTTTTGTGTGTGTCCCTTTAAATGCAAATGAGCTGCTGCTCCCGGCGCACACAGAGGGCGGAGCTGTTGGTTGTGTGTTAACAGCTCCGATTACCTCACACAGATACGCACAAAACATTTCTAAAACATTTAGCCTTTTATGTTCAAACCGGACTCGGACAAAGATGGAGAGACTCAAGAAGTGACAACATGTAGACAACATTTCTGAATGGTTAGTTGATGAAATATATGGAACTGATGTGGAGTTAACTATCTTCAAGTCATTGATTCTGTCATGATAATCTATAAATCACATTCCCAGGGGCGGGGTTTATGTAAATGTAAGGGTTTGTGATGTCACTAACCCGTGAAGAAGCTTGTAGTCCCCACCAGCCGTTTGTTGTAGTCCTTAAAAAGTGATTTCTATAAAATAAAATATCTCCCTTTGATTTGAACTTTGAGGGTTGTAACTTTGCAGATGTTGTTTATGCTCAAACAGCAACATTACACACTAACTAAAGTTAGAAAAGTGAAATCATAATCAACCACCCCTTTAATTAAATATTACATTTTAAATAATGCATTATAAACAATAAATAACATTAACCATATAGTTATGTATATTCAATTGATTGCCCCCCCCCCCCCCCACACACACACATTTTTGTATTGACTTTTGATCAGTTTAATGCATCCTTTCTGAATAAAAGTATTCATTTATTTAAAAGTAGTATATAGTTTTATATATTATATAGACATATCTGATCTTTTATTTGCATATATTTTTGTTTTCCACATGTAATGCACATGTAATGCGCTGCACATGTGTGCATTCAGCCATGTGAAGTTAAAGAACACAGAAGGTAAAAAATCATAGAGTGGAAGTTGACATCTGCTTTTTGTTGTAAAGCCCTTTTTTACACATATGTATATGAAGGACACAAATGGCACCTGTTTTGTAGAGTGACCCGCATATGATAAGGCTTTGCTGCATTTTTATGACTGACAAAACAACACAAACCGAGCATTGCTAGATGGTGACATATTGAATGTGAATGTTTTTTCGGTGCTTGTTGAAATCCAGGCGGAGGGAAGTACCACGTCTCCGACCTAAGCTCAGATAGAGTGTGTCTGAGATTTGACAGAGGGACAGGAACCTTGTTTTGTGTCTCGCCGGCTGATCAGCATGTGTTTTTACACAGCTCTCGGTCCCCAAGGTGGAAGAGTTGAGATGTGTGCCCTTCATGCATCGCGGCGCACGTCTTTCTGGAGAACCTGCCTTGAGTCCTGAATTGGTCTTTCTGTAAATCGCCTAAAAACAACATGGGTGTTAACAGCAAACAAAAGCTATTCGATTTGGGATTTGTGAGTTGTATTTGTTACACCGTTGTATTCTAGTGTAGCTTTATGGATGTGCTTACGGCGGTTATGTCTGGGATTTCAGACGTCTCGATTCTAGTCGTCATGGCTTATGCGCTGATGTCTGGAGAGAAGAAAGCAAATCTCATTTGAGCTTTGAGTGGAGTGGAATCGGATTGGTTGCAGCGGTCTACACACCGAGAGTATGTCTGAGAGAGGGCACCAAATCCTTATGATTAATGTCACACCATAATATTTATCCCTCAGGTACGTGCTTCTGACTGCCACCGCTGAAAAGCGTGTTTGGTGTGACCGGGTAATGTAGATAAGCTACAGTTGGGGGAAAAACTCAATGTGAAAGTAGGTGCTATTGAATCTTTCCCCAAACGAATATAGCTTTTATTTGTTTTTATGGATTCTGGCCCTTCTTTAATAGAATTCTTATCGCTTTAGTGGCGCATTGAGTCACAGCGATTGTACGGTTGATCTTTAGCAAAGATCTAACCCAACATTGCTTTAAAGATGTTTACCCAGGTAAAAACTGCCCCACTGTCAATTGTTCATTGACCGGTTTTAACCTTAGTTTTGTTGTGATAGGCATTTAACAACAGCCAGATGAGGTGCTTTTGTTGGCTGACAAACCGAGCTCTCCCTCAGCCTGCTTGGTATATGTAATACCCAAGTAGATGCAGAGATGTATAAAGTACTAGAGACCCAGACTTGAGGAAAAGTACAAGTGCTCTATCAAAAAAGTGACTTGAGTAGAAGTTGAAGTGCTCTTTAAGCACCACACTTAAGTGGAAGTACTAAAGTATTCAAAATTTTTTGTACTTGAGTATTGCAAGTAGTTTATTTAAAATGTACTACTCAAGTACTGAAAGTAAAAGTAGAAGTATTGTGTTATGTAGTTATTAAAGAATGCAGTCAAATGTTTGAACATCTTATTGTTTATATTATTTCAAATGCTTAGCCTAAAGGACACTTACAATTCCTTTGGCAGTAGCAGCAGTAGAAGGACAGAAATGTACAACAGCACCTTGAAACATTGAGCTTAACTCTTTGTAGACAAAAACAGATCAAGTTGGCCTATGTCCCTTCCCCTTTTAAAGCATCCCTGCCTTCTCTTCCCTCCACAGCGTATTCCCTTCTTAAATTAGTGTGCATAAAGCAGTCATATTTTGGGAAGTTAGACATCTTTTCATCCTCAACTTGTTAGGGCAACCAAAATATCTCAAAGGGCAGTAGGCCACATTATATTTGTAACTTACCTTGATATGTTTCTTCGAATTCGACGGTTCATTTTTTAAGTCCATTATTTTGCAATCTTTCGGGAGGCAGAGTAAGCACTTCATTCTATATTAATTGTCTTTCACTCCGACAAATGAAAACATGGACTCTTAAGTAGGGTTAGGGGTGGTCTCCTTCCTCACCCTCACCGCCACAATCACTCGAAGTTGAAGGTGTTGAAGGTGGTGTTTCTGGTTCTTCCATCTCGAAACAAACTTAACAAAGCTCAAATGTTTTCAATGGAGGCAGGCAGCAGAGTGAAAGGCAGAACGGGAGCACGTGCGGTCTTCTTGATCGCTTGATTCGCTCAATGATGAGCCAGCTTCATCAAACCACAGAGCCATCTCTGTCTGAACTGTTTGAACAGTTTTATAATTGTAACGAGTAACGATGCAGCACAGAATTTTTTTTTAGCGGAGTAAAAGTGTTAAACTCATCGAAAATATGTACTGAAGTAAAAGTAGAAGTAGGAGTTTTTTTTTTTTTACTCTAGTAGAGTACAGATACAGCCTTTTAGTACTTAAGTACAGTAGTGAAGTAGTTCTACTTCGTTACTATACATCTCTGAGTAGATGTGCTTGATTTTATTCTGAAAGTACCAAAGTTGATTTGCTCAATTGGCAATTAAAAATAAATTCAATTATATATTATAACATATATGAACAGGAAGTCTTATAACAATACTATCAGATTTACATTTATATATTCAGATTTCATATAATTTTGTATGAATTTAGATTAATATAGTTCTTATGAGTACATTAATACTATTTATTTATTCTAATTTCAATTAATTTTAATCCATCCATCTACACAATTATCCATTCATCCATCCACTTATCCATCTGTCATCCATCCATCCATCCGTCCATCCATCCAACCATGCATCCACCTACCCACCCACTTATCCATCCACTTATTCATCCATCCACTAATCCATCCATCCACTAATTCATCAATCATGCATCATCCATCCATCCACCCACTTATACATCCATCCATCCATCCATCCATCCACCTACTTATCCATCCACTTATCCATCTATCCATCCACTAATCTATCCATCCTGCATCCATCCATCCACCCACCCACTTATCCATCCATCATGCATCCATCCATCCATCATCCATTCATCCATCCATCCATCCATCCATCCATCCATCCATCCATCCATCCACCCACTTATTCATCCATCTTGCATCCATCCATCCATTCATCCGCCCCTTGTACATCCATCCATCCATTCATCCGTCCACTTATACATCCTTCCATCCACCCACTTATCCATCCACTAATCCATCCATCATTCATCCATCCATCCATCCATCCATCCACCCACTTATCATCCACTAATCCATCCATCCATCCATCCATCAAACGGCTTGTCTTTTTTAGGATCGCAGGGTTGCTGGAGCTTATACCAGCAGCCCACAGGTGCAAAACACCCTGGACAGATGGCCAGTTTAATTCTGCTTCCTTAAAATCGATTTTGAATTGCAGTTCTGCACCGTTTTCTTCAAATTCATGAATTTAAAGGCATTCTCAATTGACTTCTGAATGGTGCACAACCCTACCATTGATCTTTGCAGAGATCTTATCACACATTGCTTTAAAGAGCACCACCGTTAAATGTCCGTTGACCCATATTGCCTCAATACTGGTGTGATACACATTTAATGACTTCTAAGATGAGGTGTGCTGTTTGCAGAAAAACCAAGATGTCTGGAATCTCTTAAAGACTACCAAGGAGGCCGAGTCAGATCGGGAACGATAGAAGAATTCATTGAGAAAGGTAAAGAGTGCAGGTCAAAGGAAAAGACGTGTCTGAAGGCGTCTACAGCATGTTTCTAATTGAGCGGCTTGTAGTTAATTGTTTGTACGTAGGAGGGGAGAAATCAATCTGTTTTCTCACTGCTGTGACTCCTGGGCCCCGAGGTGATAGACTAGAGCTGGCAGACACTAGGACGGAGCACTGCCAAATACAGCCCCGAAAGCAAAGACTTCCCCTTTCTGCACACACTCGATGCTGACGCGTATGCTTGCACGCTCTTCACCTACATGCATGCAGAACAGGTTTCACGGGATAGCTTCAATGTCAGGGTGAAGGCGGATCAATCGATCCATCCTCTGTTTGTGGAAAAGTAAGGAATACCAGGTTAGAGAGGGGAGCGCTAAAGAGGGCGGGAAACAGCGAGAGCATCTTGAGACAGGCGAAAAAGAGAGTTTAAAGAGACGCAATAGAAATGTATTCTAGGTTAAACCCCTCCAGCTTTTGACAGAGTCTGGCTGCTGTGTATGAGGCAACGATATTAAATAAAGGAGAATATTGCATTAGTCCCAGCTCTTGGCGTAAGTCGAATCCTCTCCCACACAACCAGCTGCAACTTTCTGCGGTTGCAGATTTTTTAATGCAGCATCAAGCCCGGAGCAAATCCCTTTAAACTTTAAAGTCGATGAATCACGTACATTAGCATGGAATGAATGACCGTTGTGTTAATTAGTACATAAACACAAACCATAAATAATTTGCAGTCAAATTCGTCCATGTAACATATTGATTTGCATTTGTTTACTCACAGCAGACGTTACAAAGCTGCGTCTTAGCCACGCTGCCCTCCTTTTTAATAATTTGTCTTCCCAAATAGACTTCCTCAGTTCCCGGGCCTCAACCCACAGCCAAAAGGAGGCGTGGCCAGGGCGCATTTTAGCTTTCAAAGCATGTCGTCTAAATTATTCATCCCACTTTTAACAGAGATCAGAGCGGGTCGGTCTTTTGATCATCACAGTTGTCCCTTGCTCCGCCCTGATTGGCTTTGCCGCACTCACACCCACATGTGATCTCCACTCGTGTTTGCTGGCGATATATTCCTTCCAGCTTTGTCCGCACATCTTTCATTATTTATATAAACGAAGGAGTGAAGAGGTTGAGTGAGGATAGGAGGAGGAAGGATTAGATGAAGCTATCAGGATGCAGTATGGGTGGGTGTTATGTCTTGTATCACAGTATGAATAATTGTATCTCGTGCTTGTGTGCTGTATATACACTATCATTAAAAAGAAATTAATGCTTTTATTCAGCAAGGACATTAAATTGATTAAAAATGACAGTGAACACTTATTATGTTACAAAAGATGTCTATTTCAAACAAATGCTGTTCTACTGAACATTCTAGTCATCAAAGAATTCTGAAAAAAGGTGTATCACAGAGATGCTCAAATATAAAGCAGCAAATGTTTTCAACATTGATAATAAGAAATGTTTTTTGAGCATCAAATCAGCATATTGCATATTAGTAATGATGCTGAAAATTCAGCTTTGCATCACAGGAATAAATTACACTTTGTGTCATCTGCCATATACAAACCTTCTTGTTGCTTTATTTTGAAGAAAAAAAGCACATACGAAACGGGGACATATGATGTGTAAAGGAACACAATACAAAAACTAGCTTAATTTGGTTATTGAATGAATGCTGAGAAATGTCTGTTGTCCACAGCATTTCATTAATTAGACTGATTAATAAATAAATTAAGTGTTTGTTTAATAAAATGTGAAGCATTTACAGTATCTTTAAACATAATGTATAGTTTGGTACAGACATATTAAAGAGGCTACATGCGATTTTCTGAAATTTAAACTCGCGACTGACACCTGTGGCCAAAAAACGGAACTGCTCTTCCTTTCTGCTCGCTCTCGTACGTGCACACTTCACAAGTCATCCGCTGCAAAGAAGTCAACATTATGTTTACAGAGGTAAGAACAGTCAAATACATATATTGTTTGAGAAACTAAGTTTGTTTGCTGACTAGCGGTGGTGGCAGAGTGATCTGAAACGTTTAACATGAACGCGCTTGACGTCACATCCGCAGACAGCGCGCGAAAAATCCGACCCGACAGAAAATAGGAAAAATAGGATACAGGCTTATAGGTGCACCCACTGTGAGCTGACAAGGTGTCAGTATGCTCATCAGGAGATGTTTGAGTCATAAATGGTCAAATAAAAAGGCTATTGTTACGTTTATTTTGGGGGAAAAGTTGCATGTAGCCTCTTTAAGCGTTTCACATTTGCAATGAAAACATAATTTAATTTAGCAGGTTTATGACAAAACATAACAAAAACTGTTTAGATGAGAGTTGAATAATCACCCACTTTATTGAAAACTTACAAGATACAGTACTTAGAAATATTTTAAAGTGCTTCATCTAATTAATTACTAGAATGACTTCAATACAAATTCAGTTGCTTAAAGCCAAAATACGACTGTTAAAAATTTTGAGGTTAGTGTATTTTATTCTCATCAAAATATTATTACAATTTAAAATAACTGTTTTCTATTTGAATATATGTTAAAATGTAATGTATTCATGTGATGTAAAGCTGAATTGTCAGCATCATTACTCCAGTCTTCAGTGTCACATGATCCTTCAGAAATCATTCTAATATGATGATTTGATGCTCAAGAAAAATGTATTATTATCAAACCGCTGTGCTGCTTCTTGTTTGAAAACTGTGATGCATTTTTTCCCATGGAATTTAAAAAAAAGTAATATAATTTCTTTGAAAAAGACATTATGAATGACTTTATCATTTTGATCAATTTAATGTGCACTTGCTGAATACAAGTATTAATTTCTTTAAAAAAAAAGTAAATAAAAAAGACTTTTGAAAGCAATGCATGTACAGCATTTACTTCAAATCTGATTGGTCGAGCAGTGTTCCAGGAGTGCTGACAGGACTTGACAAATGACTGTCTTTATGAGTGAGTTTATTCATTCACTCAATCGAATTGTTCAAAACACTGATTCATTCAAGAACAAATCGCCACTTCTGTGTGTCGCTCAGATATGCAACAGTTCGTTTCAGTTCAGTTTTTATAGGCAGAGCAAAAACAGACGAAGTGAGAGGCAACATTGTGTCTAAAATGCAAGTTACTCGATATTAAAGTCTTGTTGTGTAAAAGCAATATCACACTAGCTGTACCTGATCGTTCTCACCCAGTGGATGAATATCCAATATAAATGTTCTAGCCTCTACCTGTTCATTAATTTCTAGCCTCTCAAAGTGCTAATATACCATTATACCAGCAGCCATAGGAAGCATGTACAGGGTGGGCCACGCACAATGCTCACCGACAGGCCCTCAGGAGGAATAAGCGCTGATTCTTTCTCTATCTGCTACCATCCTTTTCCTGTTCTTTCAGTTATATGGTGAGAAAGGTGACAGAGCAGTCGCGTCAGACTGCCCGCTCTGAAAGACCACAAGAAAAGGGTCACCTGAAACACGAAGACTGCTGGCCAAAAAAGATCGCGTGGATGAAGCGATGCGCTCATTCCCCCCGGGGGGTGGGAGACGGGGGAAGATAGAAAGAAAATGAGAAATAGACAGAGCGAGTGGAGTGTAACTGTGTGTGTGTGTGTGTGTGTGTGTGTGTGTGTGTGTGTGTGTGTGTGTGTGTGTGTGTGTGTGTGTGTGTGTGTGTTGTCCTATTGTAAGTAGCCTAACAGACCCTCTGGATTCACTCTATGCTCTAATGGCCAGTCACAAGGCAGCGGCCACGCTAAGCCTGAGTCTTCTAGCAGACTGTTCCTAATTAACAGATGCAGCGAGTGGAAAGAAGCACCTGCTAAGGTATGACTGCAGGTTTGAGCCAGGGGCTTTTTCACACACTTGTGCACACACACACACACACACACACATGCGCGGTGGCTACTTTATAAGGACCCGTATCGTTATGACATCCTCCTCCGGGGAGCAAGTGTTTGTGGGAGAGTGTGTTAGCTCAGAAAGAGTAATGTGTGGTGTGGAAAAAATATCCTGTCTGTGCTCTGGGGCGGTATGGTTGTAAAGTAATTGCGTGTGTCCGTGAGTTGTGCTGTAGTTTTATGAGGTGGCTAATGTTCATCCTTCAGGTTTGAGCTTAAAGCAATAGTTCGCTTAAAATGAGAAGTCTGTCATTATTTAATCATCCTCATGTTAGTCTCAGCCTCAGACGTCACGCCTTCGGACCGCTGGCTGAACGTCTGATGCATATGGCACACCTAACTGGAAACACTTTAGGATTTTTAAAGTCATCATCTGATTGGTTGAATTCTACAGGATATCCGGGAAGTGTGCGTGTCACGTTATCTAACGGTCTGCCTGGAAACAAAGATGCTGTGATGCCAAACTTCTTCGCAGAGGACCCGGGACCCGCACGGGTCCCAGTCTATTACATCGGGTCCTGGGTATGTTAAACATTGTGAGTAATACCCGAGTCGATCGGAGAACACCCAGCCGTGATCATAGTGAGTCAGCGCTGTGCGCGTGTTTTGACTCAATAGGGGCTTTGGCACTAGGAACTTAGTTCTAGGAACTAGCCACCAGGGTGGTTCCCCGAGAACTAATGGTTCCCTTAGGAACATTTTCCTGGTTGCATTCGCACTGCCAGTAGGAACTCTGAAGTTAAGTAAGCCGCTCTTGTTGTTGTGACTTTTATTTTGACGGCACGGCGGACCATTATTTTGACGGCGCTGATTTTTTTAGGAGGCGGGACTTATTCCATCATACCACACGTTGCTCTTTCTTTCTCCCATTTTTATAATAATATTATGAATGAACCGTCTTGTTATATCTAAACAATTTTATCAGACTTGGCTCAGAGAGCACAAAGATTATAGCAAATAAGTAATGCTAACGTCAGCGGCCAGCTTCCAAAAAATGTACTGGTCCTCGTTAGTTCTGGCTAGTACATATGGGTCTCTTTGGGTTCGGATACGAATTTTTGAAGACCTCTACGCCAAACCCCCTTATGGAAGAAGCAAGCCATTGTGTTTACAACTGTGACAATGAGTGCTTATCAGGATTAACTAAACGCTGAATTTTTTGAAGTATGTGAAGTGTGTAAAGTTCGCGGCATAGACTCTTTAAAATATGTCCAAGAGTTTTACACACCGGTCTGTTATTGTAGTGCCATTTGACGTTACATTTTCACGCCCCTAAACATGACAATGACACAAAATAAACTGTGATTGGCTGCTTTACATGTCAGTCAGACGGCCTCTGGGCGGTCCTTGGCCAATGAAAGCTGCAATGGAATCTGCCGTCGATCTGAAGGTCTGGCTACAGGAGACTATCCTCACGTTGTTCCAAACATGTATGACTTCGTCATGACATGTATGACAAACATGTATAACATCTTCGAAACACAAAGTAAGATATTTTCAATGAATCCTGAGAGGTTTCTGTCCCTCCATTTAAAGGTAACCAAAACCACAAGATCTAAAAAAGTCAGGAAGGCATATTAAAATTAGTTAACATGAACCGAGTGAGTCTGAAGAGATACAATCGATTTGATTTTTATATAGATATAAACACATAGAGCACAGCACATATGACAAATATCATTGGTTCACACTTGTTTACCAAAGTTGATGTGTGTATTTGTGCGTATGTGTGTTGATCATTGTTTAGATGTAAATAAAAGCCTAATTTAAAACTATTCATCACATATCTCTTCACAAGACTAAACTAAAGTCTCACGGGTTTGAAACAACATGAAGGTGAGTAAACAATGACAGAATAAAAAAAAATTGGGGGGAACTATTCCTTTAAAACTGCAGGTCGCATGAACACAAAGAGATGGATCTCACGCTGTCCATTTCCGGCCGGCTTTGTTTTAATCCATCTTATGTGCCTTGGATCAGGGATATGGATTTGTATCTCTGAAACAATATGGTGCATATTGTCATTGACATAATGATGCTCCGCTCTGTAATATTCTAATCTTTCATCTTCTTTCAGAGGTAAAAAAAAAAAGTGAGTCAGCGTGTCTGCAAAACTGTCCGCTTGCAGTTGGAAGGGAGATGCTGAATGGAGATTATGCCTGTTGTGACATCACTGCCCTTCTTCTTCCGTGTAAGCTCGACTGATCATTGGCCGATGAGCTCGGGGATGTTTTCTGTGTGTGTGTGTGAGAGGCTGGGTGAGTAACAGGCGTGTGGGAGTTCAAGCCTGGAGATTTGGAGACCCTTCGAGACTTGGCCCATCTCGTCGCTGGGTAACCGCAGACGGCAGAATGGGGTCACCGCCATCAAACTCGATACATCACATTCACGCACATGCTCGTAGGTTGACGTGTGCGCGTAGGTCTATAATGTTGTGTTCGGTCGTCTTGGCTTTCACTTTGTGGAACAAATCAGATGCGGGTCGCAGCCTGGCAGGCCAATTTAGTGGAGAAGTCATGCATCTATTTGTTTTTAAGGGGGCACCAGTTACTGGTGCCTTCGGTGAGATGAGACGTAATCCCAGCAGAAGATGTGATAGTCTGGTGGTACACCTGAAAAAGACTCTCACGTTGTGTTTAAAGGTTTTAAATTGATTGCACTGATGACACAGTTGTCATATTGAAGTGAACTATTCCTTAACTGCTTTTGTTTATGACAGTTAATATCTATCCAGAGTTGCATCATCACTCTCATTCAAGCTGTTATATTCAGACTGAGTTTCGCATTGAGACGAAGAGATGTGTGAATGGCTGTCATTCATATTCATGCATATATTTATGTCACAGACATCCAAATGATCACAGAATTACCATAAGATTAAAAAGTTAAAAAGAGGATAATGTTTTTGAAAGAGTGTCTTATGCTCATCAAGGCTGCATTCATTTGATAAAAAAAAATAAATACAGTAATACCCATTAGTGTGAAGTATTATATAACAATTTAAAATAGCTGTTTTCTATTTGAATATATTTTAAATGTAATTTATTCCTTTGATCAAGGCTGATTCAGCATCATTACTCCAGTCTTCAGTGTCACATGATCCTTCAGAAATCATTTTGACTTCCTGCTTAAGAAAAATGTCTTATTTTCGATGTTGAAAACAGTTGTGCTGCTTAATAGTTTTGTGGAAACCATTTTTGATGAAAAAGTTCAAAAGAACAGCATTTACTTGAAATCTTTAGTAACATTTTTATTGTCTTTGATCAATTTAATATGACTATTAATTAATCTTACTGACCCCAAACCTGTGAATGGTAGTGTGTGTACACAAACTAAAATTAATTATTTTAAAAGAATCCAGGCATCACATTTCATCACACAGATCCATTTAGCACTGTTATTAATTTAAAGGATTATGCATTCTTGTTTGTATCACACACATTCAAGGTAATTAAAACATGTGACAAGGTAAAAAAGAATATAGACTAGAAATTGAAATTACAATGCAATAAGTGTAAAATTATCATTTCCATGTGAAGCAAAATATTCAGAAGGTAAAAATAAATTAATAAGATTTTATCCCTTGGGATTATTGGAATGCTACGATATTTTGGTTAACATTATTTTTCCTTGCTCACACATGATTAAAGGTAGTGTAGACAATTTTTTCTTAAACACTTTTTGTTTTTCTGGTTGAAACCTCCACATCCTGATAGCAATCAATAATAGAAGTGGTCTAAATATTAAACAAAATGTCCATATATCTTCTGTGGAAGTCTTAGGACCAAAAAATGTTCGTCCAATCATTGCATTCGGACCGAATGCAATGATAGGATGTCCAACCTGCCTGTCAGCGTATGTATTTCCATACATCGAGATGAATCTGCAGCAGTCAGGTGCTACAAGTCCGAGCTCTGTAAGTTAGTTGTTTACGTTCATTATTATTGTTTTGTTATGTGTTTGAGACGAGATAATTTAACGCTGTTTGCTCTGACATGTGCGTGCGCGTTCATGTGTTTTGGCTTCAGAAATGCTCTGAAGGGAGGGTGGGATCTTATGCTTTCAAAGCTTGCTTGCTTGCTTGCTCTCCGAAATTGCCTAACCTACCTTTAAGAAAAGTCATGTTCAGTCATTCAGTGAAAGGTTATAAAAACTCTTTGTCCTTTAGAATATTATGCGCTGATGCGTTGTGCATAATCAGACGAGGGACATTTGTTTAAAAATGAAATATGGATCACTTAGATTGTATGTTTTCTTTGAAGTACCTGCATGTGATTTATGTTTATGTGGCATCAATAACCTGCATATCAAAATGCCCATTAGTCTCATATGCATTACATCTTCACTACACACACAAACAAACACATGCGTTCACGAGCAGGTAATTGTACACAAGCGAACGCTGTCTTGATGCGCGCGTAATGAAGATGAATCTGTCATGGTCTGGCTCGGTCAGGGCACGCGACGTGGCAGTCTGCCAGTCTGAGCCATCCCGTGTCTCGCGTTAAAGTGCAGGTACCACACAAACATGGACCCCACGATTCATTTCATTATTATGTCCTCACCATCCATTGTTACTGGCGCATAAGATTAATGTCATTGTGACAATTGCACAGCTTACTTATACGTGGTAAATTAAGATGCTGCCGCGATGTGCTCTAGCATAGATGTTTACAAACACATCTCTAATTTGAATTAAGTGAGTGTCAGGCAAAGGAAGTGAGACAGAGAGAGAATGACAGTGACAAAGCGGGAGAGAGAGACAGTTTACCGACTCAATGAGCAGTAAATTTACTCACGGGCCTCCAGTGGAGATTCCAGCAGGGCCAGTCACTACAATTCATGCGGGCTGAGAGAAAAAGTTTATAGGTGGGCCCCTTTTTTCCCATGGACCAATGAGCAGGCTTTATACCATAGAGGACCTTAGTGGGGCCCTCATAATGGGGCCCAGGACAACGGATCCAGGAAAGAAAAATCACTAAAGGCAGGAGGGATGAATTGAAGACTTTTCCTTAAATTTCTTTCTTCTCAGATGTGTATAAAAAAAATAAAAAATAAAATAAAGAAGTTTCCGAATGTGTCACATTTTCTCCTCATTGAAGTATAGTATTTCTATAGCTTTTATTTTTATATTTCCAATATAGTTTAATTTTGTAATTTTTGTAAGTGCTTTTTTCAATTTTCTAATTCTATTTAGCTTAATTTTTATTTCAGATTTAGTTTGTGTGATTTTACATTAACTTAAACTTATTTTATTTCAGTCAGTTGCCAAGGAAACATTTAAAAAAATATGTCATCTAATATTTCAGTTTTATTTTAATCTTTATTTAAAATTTATGAAAATAAATTTGAAAGGGATAGTTGATTAACTAAATGAAATTAAAAAGATGTCATCATTAACTTACCCTCATGTCATTCCAACCTTGATTTTCTTTCTTCGGTTGAACACGAATGAAGATAGTTTGAAGAATGTTGGTAACTAATCAGTTTCGGTTCACGTTGACTTCCATTATATGGACAGAAAATACAATGGAAGTCAATGAACTTTGATTACCAGCCTTCTTCAAAATGTCTCCTTTTTTTTTTTTTCACTGAAAAAGAAAGAAAGAATGAAAGTCAAACAGGTTTGGAATGACATGAGGGTGACAGAATTGCCATTTTCATGTAAACTACCCCTTTAAAATGTTTTTGTTTATTAAATATCAACACCGCTTAGAAAAGATCGGACCCATATCTCAAAACTGTCATCAGATATGCCAAGATACCAACGTCTGCAGTCAAAACTTGGAGATCTCATTTTAAACTGATTAAATTATTTGAGTAAGTGTTCTTTGCTACATTTTCCACATTCATTTTATTGCTCTATACTCCCACATTATATTAATTGTCTATTCTATTTGTATATTTTTCCTAAGAAATTTAAAGAGAAATGTCTGAGACAAAGTTGTTCATATTTACTCTCTTAATACCTGTTCCTCTTCTGAGCATGATGCATAATACAGGTTATTCCACATTTAAACAGTAGTCTTTGTATCTTTAATTACAATTTAGTTACTTGCTTTTACTTTGAATCAACTTTGCTTTTCCTTTCCGAATAATGAATCACAAATACATCTTACTTTTTAACCCACCTTCTGTTTCACTTGTAAATACATTACATTACAAATGCAAAATGGGTTGCAAGCAGTTTGTGTTGATTTTAAATAGGTCACGACATGGATTTTTAAATGTTCCTTGAGGTTCACTTATAATGTTAATAACGTTTTTTTTGCACACCAAAAAAAAAAAAAAAAAACATATATGCGGGAAAAAAGAAAAATATTATTTTCAAACTTCATTCTGACTCTGTCTGAAATGAACCTATTTTAATCTGTTATGATTGGTTAACATCATTGCATAGGAAACAGTATTAACGCCCACTCGTTATTGCAAGTAATTTGAAAACATTATCCATATAAAAAACGCAATTTGCAGACAATGCATTATGAAATCTTTACTTAAGGTTTGTGATGCTGCTGCTTCCAGATCCAATACAGTCGGCTGCTTCCTCTCTCAATAAAAGTTTCTTTGCAAACTCTTTATTACACTGTGCCTCGTTTACAAAACAAAATGCTCCGAACAAACATATAATCCTCCGACGTGATCCAGGGCGCCATTAAAATAAACCATCTGCTTGTTCCTGATGCTGGGATCCTTCTGAAGACACTAACAAGCTGTTTAAACTGGACGCGAACATACTTTAACTCTTCCATTTGTCCTGTTGTCGGCAGACTCAAGCGTGAGGAGTATATCAGAAACTGAACGTGCATCTGTATACTGTATCCAGTGTAGACAGCGTCAGTGATTATAATGGGTTTATTTGCTTTTGACGTGACACTCACATCCAGTTTAGTCAAATGTCAGCTGTTACGCCACTGACTGAACGTGTGCTGTGATGATGTGTAACTATGTGTCGATGTCTTACTCTGGAGGCGGTCATGTGCAAATGTATTTGCTAGTCTGATATCACAAATCCTATAATATCCAAACAAGGTGTTTTTGGAGCTTAATAAAAATGCTTTATGCTATGAAAGCTATGAAACTTGCAGGATGATTTAATGGTACAAAGACCATTATGTCAAAAGATCAAGGCAAATTTGATTTCTAATGTCATGACCCCTTTAAATGAAACCCATCTGAGATTTCAATCTTTCGCAATAAAAATGTCCTGAAGGGTACTGTACAACATTGACATACACATTTACAAATTGTAATTGATATAAAAAAAAAAAGATTACAAAAAATGCAAACAAATCCTTAAAATCATCTCATCATTCAGTGGTGCTGAGAATAAAAGACAAAGTAGAAACAATTAAAAAAAATACCATTGCAATGAAAATCATTGTGTGGAGCACTGAGCTAATATCTGAAATGCAAATAAATTAGTATGTAATAAGAGTCTAAAGAGAAAAGACCTAGAGCTAATAGACAACTCGAGATGTCAGAGCTGCAGAATAGAGACAGATCCAAGCGCAGGGTCAGTGACCACAGGCTAGCCACTGAAAAGGGCAGACACAAACAGACCAGGTTATCGGGATGAAAAAGTTTGTGGTCACTGTATGACAGGTAAGGTTGAGACTGTGACAGTTGAGAGGTGAACTTTCTTCTCAGCTGTGAAGAATATCCGGCAAATGGAGACATTTTCTAAAGGCTAACTCTAGGAAGCCCAGATTAACCAGATGACAGATAAGATATTCACAAAGAAACATTACAAGAACAGGATGTAGCTCAAAAAAAAAGAAAAAGAAAAGTCAAAAGCTGTTATATAAGCATGATGCTACAGTATGGGTTACATGCTTTAGCACTCAAGTTATTGAATGTATTCAGAGGAAAATGTTATTACTCAGAAGTTGCTCTTTCATAGCTCAGGAGCTCATGAAGATCTTAGGCTTGTTTTTATTTTGTTTTTATTTGGGGGATTGGTCTTTTTATTTAAAGAAATTAAATAATTAAAGGACTAAAAGGAATTTAATGGAATAAAGAAGAAATAAGAATGTAAAAGTTGTTCTATGTCTAATTATAGCCTATAAAGTTGTGAAGTAATCTATTTAAACTCTTTGTGAATAATATTTTCACATTCACTCTTGTGTGTCTAATATGTAAAAAAAAAAAAAAAAAAAAACACTCTTCTTGTCTCCTCACATTCATTTATGAATGACATAATTTAACCGATTGCATATTTTCAATTCAAAATGGTGAAATTGCTTTAAAAAAGTTGAGTAGTTTGAATCACTGTGCGTTACTGATGGTAGTTAAACACATCCATCATAAAACAGTGGTCAAATATTAAATGTTTAGCTACTTATATCTTACCAGGCACGCACTCGTTCACTGTAAAAACGTAAAAGTGTTGCGTTGGAATTCACACTCATCTTCAGTGAACATTAAGCCCCGCCTTCTTTGATCTGATTGTCCATTATTTTCAGTAGCACCTCACTGCAGTACACGAGATCCAGAGGGCGGAGTTGGATCCAGATCTAAGGGGTGGAGATGGGTAGGTTTAGGGGTTGGTTTAGGGATCAGGGGGTGGAGATGGGTAGGTTTAGGTATATGTAAGGTGGATTTCGTGTTCTGCAGTGAGGACCATCTCATTATTTTGACATTGTTATAGGAACTAGCCACTAGGGCGACACCTTGAGAACTAAAGGTTACCGTATGACCATTTTCCTGGTTGCATTCGCAACACCTGTAGGAACTCTGAGGTGACGTAAGCCGTCACTTACATCCTGCCGCTCTGGTTGTTGTGATATTTTATTCTTTTGTAGTCCTGCTTAACTTTGTCGTGTCACTGCTTCGCTGCTAGCTGAGCAGACATATGTTTTGTCCCTTGAAAGGTCACTTTGGATTTCCTCCGTGGCTTGAGAAGGTTGAGAAGTGCCTGGACTTTGGTGTCAACCATCTATGGCAGATTTAGTGGAGTAAGTACAGTATATGTAAACTGTGTGTTTACACAGCTTTTTAAAAATGGCGGGTGCCGGTGTTTTGTATGGCATGCGTTCGGCCAATCAACGTACACTTACGTCAATGGTAGTTCCTATTGTGCTGGGTTAGTTGCCACAAAAGGTGTTCCTATAACTAAAATCATTCACAGTTCCTGCGGTGCGAACACACCAACAAACGGGTACTTCCACCAATAGTTATGGGAACAATGGAAACATTCCTCTGGTGCGAAAGCCACTATATAGATTTATAGAAAAAAAATCTTCAATCGCTCTCAATGTTTCCTCATTGCTGTCTTGGGGAAGAAATTGAGATTTTAAAGAGATCTCAACTGTGATATGTCTTCGTGTGCTCTCATTGCTGTCTAGAAGAAGTAATTAAGATATTAAAGAGATATCATTTATTTTTCCCCCCTTTTTCCGTTGTACATCGATGATTGCTCATCTCCATTTGCTCGCCATGCTGTCTAGGAGAAACAGTTGCTTTGTTAAAGACATATCCATCATGATTTTTCTTTCCTATATTGCTATGATTGCTCATTACCATTTTGCTCTCCATTTCTTAAATCTAGGAGAAAACACTGAGACATTGTACAGCTTTTCGGGTGTAATTGCTCTTTTTGTTCCTCATAGAGTTACCTTTGTTCTGTCATATCGTTTCACACACGTATTAGTTAATAACTGATGCCATCACGCTGTATGTTCATAACAGTCAGTGTAGTAATTAGTGTTTTTTTAATCTCATTTTAATATGCTCATAACCTTTTCCAAGAATGTGTTCTCTGATTAAAGAGGTATGTGCTGTGGTAATATCGTGCTATGCATACTATGCAGTTATGTTCTAATAATGTGGAATCTGAGATGAATTTCGAGAGGGAGGGAGGTGACAGAACGCAAACAGAGCCACATGTTAGCGAGACGAGACAGCAGGGTGAGGTAAGGTGACTAGCGCGCTTGCTCTTTGGGCCGGCAGTGATGGCTGGTGCCGTGGCCTGTTGCATCACTGAAATAAGAAGTGACAAGCTTGCTTCCCTCATACGATGAATTATCACACATCCCTCCCCATAAATTGGGCTCACTTCAAATCACATGCAATTTCCTGCTAGCATGTAGACTCACCGTGTGACTTCTTATATGCTTGAGCCTGGTGAGAAAATTGAGATGCAGTAGTGAGTGAAGGACACTAGGGAACGTGCTCATTGGAAAGATTTCATAATTAACGCAGTGATGCTGGATGTCAGACCTGCTCCCTCAACGCGAGCACAGGTGAAGGAGTGTGTTTATGACTGTGAGCGAGAGAGAGCCAGTGGTGACCGCAGAGGATATAGGAGACCGCGACTGACCTTCATAAACAAGTGAAAACATGTCCAGGTCACATCATTTGGAACCGAGAGAGAGAGAGAGAGAGAGAGAGAGATTTTCACTGTTCAATGAGAACTGTGCAGGAAAGTGTTTAATTATAAAGAAAATGTCACATTAACTCTTTCCCTGCCAGTGTTTCTTTTTAAGTTACCAGCCAGAGGCAGCATTTTTTATAATTTTCACAAAAATTGTATTGTCCCCATAATATTTTACTGGATGAATATCTGTATACAATACATCTTAATTAGGTAGCCTACAATCCTGTACCTCTTCCAGGGTCGAGATTTAATTCGATAACATTAGGCAGTTTTAAATGTATATGCTGCGTGATGATAGCGTTATTTAATTGTGCATAAGCAATGCTTGGATCACTGTTTCTGCTTCTTCTTCGCCTGTGTTTTGATCCAGAGATGCTGTTCTCTATCAGAAGGTGTGTAATAGCGCCCTCTACCATACAGTATAACAGTGAAAACATGGATAGCTGGAACATTCTTTCAGTGGCGGGGAAAGAGTTAACCAAGTAACGTACGGTCACATTACAGAAAGTAAACGTTTTTTTTAAATACAATAATATTGGTTTAAATATAAAATATAGTATTCACATTTAAATTTAAAATCTTAAAATAAATTTACAATTTAAATAATAATACAGTCTAAGAAAAAATCATAAAAATAGGTCCCAATCTACAATGTTAATATGAAGGAATTATCTCTATTGATATTTCACAGGTGCTTTAACTTTATTTTGATTTATGCATTGCATTGTACTGTATTTTAGCGTTAAAATAAATGCCTGTAAATTGAACGGATTAAATGACCAGTTCCTTTTTTCTACAGATATATTATTATTATTATTATTATTATTATTACAGTTCATATCAGTTTATTGTTCACATTACATTAATGAAAATTTGATTTTGCAGCACAGTGACAATTGCCTTGAGGAAATATGCTTATTTGTCATGAAAATGACTTCAGTGTAATTTCTTATTTCTGCCTCTTGAATTTGGGGCAATATATTCTGAACATGTTCGTGACAGATTTTGTGAAATTCACCCAATAGAACCCTATACATCGTATATATTTTTTTTTTACTGATCTCTTTTCCACAGGATGTCCGTTACAAAAATGATCAGAGTGGTACCATGGTACAATTATGATTGGTTTTACCATGATAACATACTATGGTATATCCATGGTACTGCAGTGTACCTGAAAGAACACGGTGGCATTAACTTCATTTTGTGAGATTCACTTATTCGTCTTGATTCTCCTCAGATTCTCATTTGCGTTCTCGTTAAGAACTATGGGTTGGTGCACATTAGATTAGATTCGATTTTAGATTAGATTAGATTAGATTAGTTTAGATTAGATTCGGTGCACATATTCACTATTAACTAGTTGATTTTTCCAATAATATCGGCTGTTTATATTAATCGGCTGTCACATATTAATTTCTATTCTGCATGACCATATTCTAGATCCCATAACCCTACCCCATACCTACACATAACCACTACAACAACTACTACCTTACTTACACTGAACAAAATTATAAATGCAACACTTTTGTTTTTGCCCCCATTTTTCATGAGCTGAACTCAAAGATCTAAGACTTTTTCTATGTACACAAAAGGTCTATTTCTCTCAAATATTGTTCACAAATCTGTCTAAATCTGTGTTAGTGAGCACTTCTCCTTTGCTGAGATAATCCATCCACCACACAGGTGTGGCATATCAAGATGCTGATTAGACAGCATGATTATTGCACAGGTGTGCTTTAGGCTGGCCACAATAAAAGGCCACTCTAAAATGTGCAGTTTTACTGTATTGGGGGGGTCCGAAAACCAGTCAGTATCTGGCGTGACCACCATTTGCCTCACACAATGCAACACATCTCCTTCGCTTAGAGTTGATCAGGTTGTTGATTGTGGCCTGTGAAATGTTGGCCCACTCCTCTTCAATGGCTGTGTGAAGTTGCTGGATATTGGCAGGACCTGAAACACGTTGTCGTATACGCCGATCCAGAGCATCCCAAACATGCTCAATGGGTGACATGTCCAGTGAGTATGCTGGCCATGCAAGAACTGGGATGTTTTCAGCGTCCAGGAATTGTGTACAGATCTTTGCAACATGGGGCCGTGCATTATCATGCTGCAACATGAGGTGATGGTCGTGGATGAATGGCACAACAATGGGCCTCAGGATCTCGTCCCGGTTTCTCTGTGCATTCAAAATGCCATCAATAAAATGCACCTGTGTTCATTGTCCATAACATACGCCTGCCCATACCATAACCCCACCGCCACCATGGGCCACTCGATCCACAACGTTGTCATCAGCAAACCGCTCACCCACACGACGCCATACACGCTGTCTGCCATCTGTCCTGTACAGTGAAAACCTTGATTCATCCGTGAAGAGAACACCTCTCCAAAGTGCCAGATGCCATCAAATGTGAGCATTTGCCCACTCAAGTCGGTTACGACGACGAACTGCAGTCAGGTCGAGACCCCAATGAGGACGACGAGCATGCAGATGAGCTTCCCTGAGACGGTTTCTGACAGTTTGTGCAGAAATTCTTTGGTTATGCAAACCGATTGTTGCAGCAGCTGTCCGGGTGGCTGGTCTCAGAAGATCTTGGAGGTGAAGATGCTGGATGTGGAGGTCCTGGGCTGGTGTGGTTACACGTGGTCTGCGGTTGTGAGGCTGGTTGGATGTACTGCCAAATTCTCTGAAACGCCTTTGGAGACAGCTTATGGTAGAGAAATGAACATTCAATTCACGGGCAACAACTCTGGTGGACATTCCTGCAGTCAGCATGCCAATTGCACGCTCCCTCAAAACTTGCAACATCTGTGGCATTGTGCTGTGTGATAAAACTGCACATTTTAGAGTGGCCTTTTATTGTTGCCAGCCTAAGGCACACCTGTGCAATAATCATGCTGTCTAATCAGCATCTTGATATGCCACACCTGTGAGGTGGATGGATTATCTCAGCAAAGGAGAAGTGCTCACTAACACAGATTTATGCTGTGTCCCAATTCGCCTACTTGTACTACGCCCTAAAAGTATGTACTCTTTTTGTGAAGAAAAAGTATATACTTTTGAGAGTGTAGCAAAAAAATTAGGCAAGCTTTGAGACATACTACTTCGTCATCTTTAACGGACAGATCTGTCGCGTGCATCCTGTCACCGTAAACTGCCCTGTCAATCATCTTGTCACAGTTAAAATCCTCCATTCAATCTTATTTAATTTCCTACCGTTTCGGAGAGAAATGTAGTAGCACATTCATCTGCCAGTCATGGGTCTTTCATGCGGAGACTCTCCTCATGTGTTTGCAATTTGAATATAATGATGCATTTAAAAGTTAATGGCTAAACGTATCTTTACAAAAGTTCACAATGCTGCTACAGATGCAATATAATGTAGACAACATTGAATAAATACATTTTCGTCAGGTTAGATACTGATAATTAATCACTCAAACCCCTTTATCTAAACCTCTCTACATAAACGCCGGACTCGCGCGTCCTCCATGTCTGTAGTTTTTTAACACTTTTCACTCGTGTTTGTAGTTGTAACCGAATCCTCGTCCAACGCGCGATGGGTTTTGGGCAATATTAGCCGTTATAGTGCGCATCGATCTGCACTTCGGATTCTGACCGGAAATAGTAGACCATCCGGGTTTCTTTGGAACACTCATTTCAACATACTATGATTTGGGACGTACTAATTCTGTTTTTGAATACTATTTAGGACGGATAGTATGCAAATTGGGACGCACCGTTAGACAGATTTGTGAACAATATTTGACAGAAATAGGTATTTTGTGTACATAGAAAAAGTCTTAGATCTTTGAGTTCAGCTCATGAAAAATGGGGGCAAAAACAAAAGTGTTGCGTTTATAATTTTGTTCAGTGTAGTTTCAATAAGAAGCTAATTAGGAGTTTTTTGAGGAAAAACACATAGTTAATAGTGAATATGTACCATAATCTAAAGTACGACCACACTCTGTTCTTTTTTTGTATCCTTGTTCCTTTTCCCTGCTCTTTCTAATGTCTTTCTTCTGCTTCTTTCTCTTCTGCATGGTTTGAGATGAGCTCGTGTTTGCTCTCGGCTGCACCTCTCTCTCAGAGCCAGTAATCAAACGTATTCTGCCTGATACATGCCCCATTACAGCCACTCTCATGTTCCATTTGCCCACCGCTCGCACAATGGTGTCATTATGATAGCAAAAAACTAGCGGCGCTACTGTAGCCGCACACAGTGCTTAACACAGTCAGCACACCGAAATGAAGGATGCGGTAGAATTATTGGCACTGAGAATAAATCAGTGCTCGTCTTAGCTGGCCAGCATACGCTTGTGTCAGTACAAGCTACACAGTTAGCATAGTTAGCATAGCGAGTGAGACATTTGAAAATGTTTGTTAGGCACAAATGATTCATAATTTTGTTTGTGTGAAGATTCAGATTTGTTAACTTAGCTGTGTGCAAGAATGTATGATGTGCGGTTTGCTTGAGCCGGATGTGTGATGTTGTGTTAGTGTTATGGATTAAAGTTTTTCTGTCATCTGAGATGTTACGAGTATCAAAGAAACAGAAAACAAGGGCTGAATGTAAAATGAAGCATGTTGAAAATAACTATTGTTGTTTCCAGACTGAGTGCAGATTTCTTCCGTGTTGATGTGTTTCCTAGTGTAACAGCATATTGAAGGCCTCTGCTATAGCTACTTGCTAATGCTAGCTAGAGGCAGTTGGTAGTAGTTGGAGTAGATATGCTCATTCTAGAGGGTATTTTATTGCAATGCGAGTCATCAGTATTTTTGGTACGTTGTTCTGGAAGAGTTTTATTTCAAACGCATGTATTTGCTAAACTAGTTTGTTTTTTTAGAACTACATGAACTCAACGCTTACTAAAATGAACAAAGTCAGCAAAATAAAAATACTTTAGAGATGTTAAAGATGCTACATTTTAAGTTTTTAAACTTAACTTTAAAGCTAGCTCTTACCTGTAACTGTTAGGCTATGCATAGGTCAGATTCACTAAATCTTAAATGCATTTGACAGGGCAGCAAGAGCCGTCTAAGAATAAACCTTCTGGCTGGTTTTATTTCGCTGACAGATCTGCATATGGGACGCATTGAAACAGTGTGTTTTTGTGAAAAAGTTTGTAACACTAACTTCACACAATGATTTGTGTGTCCTCTGTGCATGCATGACATATTTTTAAAGCAGTCATATTATAAGTCATGTGTTTTTCAACATTTTCCTTGATCTTGTAAAATATTTTTGTAACTTTCAAAACTCAAAACTGCCTCCCCAGTCTATTGGTTTAATTTAGTAATGCCAAACTGCAGAAGTGGCTCGTTCTGAAATCAGTGGATTTCTGATGTAAGAGACTAAAAACTGAATCGTCCACATTTACTTGTCAGCAGCTCTTATTCTGTTTCAAAACTAGAGCTGACAGGATTAATTCTAAGTGGAAAATTTTATTATGACTGCTTTTGGCACAAAGACACTGAGAAAATAATAAATAATAAAAATGTATAATTTTTTTACATTTCAGTTAAGATTTAAGATATACATTTCGGACCTTAATCATTTACGATGTTGATTCAGACTCTGTGTTTATAATTTAAACAGATTATAATTATTTCATGTTAAATATCCAATGAAAAGTGTTATTTGGGAACCACTCTCACAAGGAAAAAAACATTTTCCTTGTTTAATTAAATCTGGCAAAACTGAGCAGTTCTTTTTCAGCACATTGTAATGCACATTAATTACCTCATAAGGGAAAAGGAAATAGACTTTAGCTATGGTAAATAATGTAAATGTTGGAATTTTTTATTAATTTGTGGATTGGCTTCAGGCAAACTAGTGTTTCTTTTAATTCTGACAATGTAGTCTTCACGAAATAACAGTGTTTTTGTGTAACTCTTTATAAATTATGTACATTTTCCATTTTTCTTGAAGAATATAAACATTGATTGTAGCAAATATAGACTATCAGGCTAAATACAAACAGTAACGTTTTAGATGATGTCCCACTTTCTGAACAGGACATATAAATGTATGTGCATTTAATGTCGTATGTTGTGGAAATTAAAGTTTATTCAGTTCTTCTAGTAAATGGGAATAAGGTGGCTTACATTAAGCTGTTGGTTGCATCTCTTATTACTCATATAATTTATGACAGCAAATTTCGGAAAAGTCCTGTTAAGAATAATGAGGCTGGTAAGGACAAGTGGAATAACAATCACATACCATTATAACATTTACTGCATGTCATCATAATTCTAAATTATATAAATATAAATTAGAAATGTGTTACAGTTAAGTTTCAGTGTTGCTTAATTATATGTCACCAGAAAATCATTATAAATGTATTGTGAATATTCAATATTTCCACATGGAAAATATTTTTGACATTTTTTTCTTGGCAATCGCAAGATTTCCCTATATACAGGTTGTTCAAATTATAGTATAGCCATGTGGCACATGCATTTTGTTTCTTTATCTAAGTATTGTCCAATTTGTTTATGCATTTATTCTCAATAGATGTTTTAAATATTTACAAAGTAAGTTGGCTTTAGAAATGTAATATAATTAAAAAGTTAAGGGTTCAAAGCAGGCTATACATTATTTTTGGGAAAAATATCTCTTTTTGTGAAAAGAAATCATGTTTTCTTTGCTGTTTCTTTGTTTCCTCTGTATTCGCTGCATATGTTGGATTTAATCAGAAATTTTTGTACTAAGGCTCACAAATCATATATCAACGCTTAGATTTATTGGCCAATATATCAGTTATCAGCTTCCACATATAAATACTTATCGATTATCCTTTCATCCAAAATTTGGTGTTATTGTTCTGATCTGCTTTGCCATCGGTTGCATGAGTAACACTGCAGCAGAAAATCAGTTTCCCCACTCTTTTGAGTGTTTCTCTTCCCATACGCCTCATAACTAAATAAACAGGCAGTGTGCAACAGTTAAGAGGTAGATGAGATTGACTCGCACAACAAAACACACAATAACAACATGTAATATTAATCTCTCTCGCTCTCTTTCAGCTCACGTACCAATGATCATCCCACCGTCCACCATTATCCTCCATTGACGCGTGCACCAAAGGTTGCCGACCCCTGCGTTAAACCTTTTCTGTTCCCCAGGGAAGGGTCTGAGGCTTTCAGAAGTGCAATTTATTGTGGATTATGCAGAGGAATTATTGAGCCCCACTCCATAAAGGAAAGCTTAGTGACAAATGAGACACTCTCGGCTGGAGTGCCAATGTAAATTGCACCTCCAAAACAGAGCATGGGACCACGATGCTCGCTTATGGGAGAATTAGAGTAATACATCTCCAGAAGCTTTGTGTCAGGCTCAGTGTAAGAAACAGGGAGTGTTATTACTATTAAGGGAGCATGTGAGCCTGCCGTGTTAGGACACATTCATAGGCGGCGTCTGTAAGATGCACCACGCTTTATTACTCTTGATGTAAATGGCAGTACGACGAACCACAGTGTCAGAGTAGATTTATAGATCAATTATGGAGATCAGGAGCTAATTCGGGGCTACGCACCAGTCCGCCACCAGTCTGCTGAGCTTTAACTGAATCACCTTGCGCATTAGACAGGATGAATACATTGGACACAGATAAAGCCCTCTGTCAAATTCGGTGGAAAGATTGAGGCTAACACACCCTCATTATTCAGTAATCCGATTCATAGGCGTCTGCTAATGAGGGATTTCTGACATGCATAACAACATCAACCTGAGCGGCCCAAATTGTCCTTTTACCAAATTTGCATCTCATTAAATTGAATTTACCGGTGACTGTCATAATTTGGTCTGGTAAAACAGGAGTTTGATGGTAAAGGGCATAGAACGTTATGGAGACTTGCGGTGACGGAGGTGTGCTGGAGACAATGGTATTTCACGGCATGTCTCCGGATTTTAAAAAGGAAGAATCTGCCGATTATCTCCATTTGAGGGGTGATTACTTTAAAGGGGTCAAGAGGTTAATAAATGAATTACATCTCTGGAAGCTCGGTTCCCAGCCAATGCGCAAACGGCTCAGACGACTAATTGTAGGAATTTAATCTAGCGTTCCTGACCGGTCCGAGTGAACGATCTGCCTCTCTCTGCTTTCTAAGAGATGAAGCTGCTGTCATTATCCTTGCATTGTGCTTTCCTGAAAGCTGAATAACCCCAAAATACCAGACCGCCATTTACGAGATAAGCAGTAGCTAAGTTTACGTAGCGTTAATGTAGCCGCTGATAACCGCAAACAGAGAACCACAACATTACTGAAAAGCAAACAATAAAATAAAAGAGACAGATGAAGGAAATTCACTAAGAGTTAATTGCTAAAGCTGATAGCGATGTTTATTTACGCACACTGTTTACGTTAGCACTGCGCTACATGAGTTATGCTAATGGGGTAACAGTGCTTTTTCAAGGTCCGCTCTGAGTGTGAGGTTACTGAGGATGAATGTTTACGCTGAAAATAATATCAATGACCTAATTTACATATGCCTGTCACAGGTTTTTTGCGCTGAAATATCCAGCTTTAAAAAAAAATTATTATGTGTGGCTTCCACTTCCAATTATTTTAGCTGTACAAAAACAGTCTGTTATGCTATTATGATGTTGCAAAGCAGTATTTGTTATCATGTTATTTAAATAGTTTACCGTTTATTGCACTTTGTTATTCTTCTAGTTACTTACCTATAGCTGCTAATGAAGTGTCGCACATTCACAGGATCTCTTTCTTTTGCATTGGAAAATAAGATGGATAGTATAGATATATAGCTTCAATGATGCAAGTGCTTAGCAAATGTGTCTCATATTTTCCTTTAGATTAATGTAAAAACATCATTAAGCCATACAATTCCCTTTATTGTTAATATAGTATTTTCCATGTTGTATTTCACCCTATGGCGATAAAAATAGGCACTGTTTTTGCACTGATCTTATCCGGCATCATTTCCTTATTTTTGTCAGACACAAGCTTGCTGTGTAGTGGGCAATTGCTTCTTGCCTCAAAATAAATGAACATACATTATCGAACGAAGCAGTGAGTGGTTCTGAGCAACCTGCGGCATGTGTAAAATAGATGTATGGCACGTCGTGCTAGATGAGTGAGTCTGCTAAGCAAATAGATAATAATGATCGTGGTGATTATAGTTATGATCTAATGTAACTGGATAATTAGGTTATTATTTGCCTTGGATCAAGGCTGTCTCCAGATAAATAGATTTTCAAACGCACATCATTCATACATTTTCCTCTCTTAGTTTCTTTTTTCCTTTATCCATTTTATAGTGAAGATGTCGTTCTTTTGTGGCTGAGGAATCTTGAAGAATATAAAAGGAGTTATGTACTCTCTTTTACACATCTTAATAATTATATAAAAAAAAGGTTTTTAATTTTTCCGCTATTATTGTTCTTAATCCATTAAAGAGGCTACATGCAACTTTTCCCCCAAAATAAACGTAACAATAGCCTTTTTATTTGACCATTTATGACTCAAACATCTCCTGATGAGCATACTGACACCTTGTCCGCTCACAGTGGGTGCACCTATAAGCCTGTATCCTATTTTTCCTATTTTCTGTCGGGTCGGATTTTTCGCACGCTGTCTGCGGATGTGACGTCAAGTTAAACTTTAAACATGTTAAACATGTTAAACGTTTCAGATCACTCTGCCACCACCGCTAGTCAGCAAACAAACTTAGTTTCTCAAACAATATATGTATTTGACTGTTCTTACCTCTGTAAACATAATGTTGACTTCTTTGCAGCGTATGACTTGTGAAGTGTGCACGTACGAGAGCGAGCAGAAAGGAAGAGCAGTTCCGTTTTTTGGCCACAGGTGTCAGTCGCGAGTTTAAATTTCAGAAAATTGCATGTAGCCTCTTTAAAGGTATAGCGGAGGATCTTTCCAAATTTTAGATAAGACCCGCCTTCTCCACTTTTTGAAAAGTTTGATTGATTCACCAGAATGATTAACAATTAGGAGGACCAATAGTTTAGACTACCCACCAGGAAGTAAAACATCCTCCGCTATACCTTTAAGTCATTGTATGTGTGAATTGCATTGTTCAATTTTATTTTAGTTTCTAAAAGTATGTTATTGATATATTGTGAACAAGTCATCATGCACATTTCATTTAAAGTCCCCCTATGGTGCAAATCAAGTATTTAATGTTGTTTATATGTTGTTTTTATATGTCCAAAGACAGTCTCTAAAACGCAGTTTGAAATCGCTGGTGTTTCTGACGTCACAAACTACCTTGTAAGTGAGTGGAGGCGGGGCTAATTTGCATATTCATAGAACCACATATACTAAATGAGGCAAGGGTGTAGAGTTACATTCAAGCTATTTTAAAGCATTAAAAAATATCAAGGACATTTTTTTCAAATATGTTATTTTGGTGATCAAAGATGAGTTTTAAGGGGGAAAATTACTGCCCATATATATATATATATTTTTTTTCCATTGAAACGTATCTCTAGTGACATTTACCGGACTTCTCCAGTCATTTGTTCTGTTTAAACCCCGCTCCTTTCTTTCAATCAACTCCAAGCTCACATTCAAATCTGCCTCCGTCCAATCAACAACTGATGGATTGAAACAAGTCCCCGCCCTACAATATTTTTAATAATTTGTTTTGCTTGGATGAATGTCAATACGCAAAAAAAGATCTGTCGCTACTACCGTTTTATCGCAACTTTAAGAAGAAACCTTAATTTGCTCTCCTTTTAACGTATAGGAGAAACCATTGAGACGTTAAAGAGATTACATAAGTGATTTTTCTTTCCTATGGAATCCTCTGGATTTTAACAAGAGCCTATCCTCCTATCTCTCTGTACTGGGAGAAATATTGCCATCCTCTTCACTGGAACAGCAACACTGATGATAATGGTGGATCAGATCAGAGCGAAAGGTCAGTCACTGCCCTAAGGCAAGCTCATAGTGAATACCCACGCTGCACTGCTCCCCTCTCAACCAGCACAGCCTCCCAAGACCGCCTGCTGTACCTCTTTCTTTTACTCTCTACCTCTCTCTCTCTCTCGTCCTTTATCATCAGGGACCGCGGGAGAGCCATTGTACTGAGTGCAGACAGAGGCGAGATCAAAAGAGAGAGGTTGAAAGACAATTTTTTTCTTATTAACAGCTACAAAAGCGAGGGTAAAAAATAGAGACGGTGGAGCCTCCCAGGAGGGGAGCATTTTTTGACCATTAGTAACATGCAGACAGCAGGAGGAAGGACTCTGTGCATACCTCCATGTTTGTTTTCCCTTCTTTACCTCCTGGACTTTGATGCTTTGACCTGCCTGCACGCGATCAGACAGTTTTTTCTGTAATGGCCGATTTTATTGGTCACTCTCTTCTCTCGTGCCAGTGGCTGTGGGTTTTTGTTGTGCCACAGGAGAGGAGGGTAAATATCAGAGAAGGTCATGGGGAGGAGAGAGGGAGGATGAAGTGATGGCTGGAATAAACGAAGGAGAGAGTAGGAAGAGAGAACGGAATAGATGGGAGCTGGGAGGGATCAAAGGATGTGCGAAGGGCTGGCAAACTTGAGTTTCGACGGGGAGTGCAAGAACGTGAAATCAAAATTGATGACCTTTAAAGAACCCCTGAAGTCATTTTGATGATTCATCTTGTACTCCAATGTGTCCAATTAAAAGCTCTAGAATGAGAATGCAATCAGCAAATCATGGTTCACATAGATCTACGTTGTTGTTCAAAAGTTTGGGATCAGTACCATTTTTTTATTTATTCTTAATTTTTTTTATGAAACATGACACTTACAATGTTACAAAATCTGTTTTAAATAAACGCTGTTCTTTTGAACTTTATATTCATCAGAGAATCGTGAAATAAACGTATCACGGTTTCTACAAAAATATTAAGCAGCACAACTGTTTTCAACATTGATAATAATCAGTAATGTTTCTTGAGCATCAAATCATCATATTAGAATGATTTCTGAATCATGTGACACTGAAGACTGGAGTAATGATGCTGAAAATTCAGCTTTGCATCACATTTGAACATTATATTAATACAGAAAACTGTTATTTTAAAGGTGACATATTATGCGCCTATTCACAAGATGTAATATAAATATATGATGTCCCCAGAATGTGTCTGAAATTTCAGCTCAAAATACCTCGCAGATCATTTATTATAGCTTGCCTTCTTTTTTGTGTGTCCCTTTAAATGCAAATGAGCTGCTGCTCCCCGCCTCCTCCATTCAGAAGAGAGCTGATCCTTTTACACGAGTTTTGGATACAATAACAAAACATGTGAATAATCTCACTCATTCAAAATCTCAGAAATAACCAGTAGCGGAGTGCAGCCTTACAGAGAGACTCAGGGAGAGGTTGCAACTTTTAGACGCACTTGGACGTTTCTGAATGGTTAGTGGATATATTTATGTAGGCCTAGTTGTTGTGGAGTTTCTGTTGAAAATAAAATGAATCCTCTGCTCCTTTGTCTCATCTGAGGCTGGGACTCTAAATAGTGTTCAGTGCTCGCCTGTGCAGACAGAACAGTTTGCATGCTTTGCTCAAACTTTTGCCATTGCGGTAGAACTGGTTACACTGTTTTGTCGCTTGCAAAAACCAAATGGCGGCGCCGCGGGAGGAAGCGTGCAGATTAAGGGGCGGTAATATTATAATAAGATCCCCTTCTGACGTAGAAATCTGATCGGCTTATTTTTTAACATGCTTGCAGAGAAAGGCTTAACGAAACATACTGGGTTGTCTCTTTTAATGTTTTCTGGGCTGGTAGATGGGACCCGATTATAGCACTTAAACACGAAAAAGGATTTTCATGTGTCCCCTTTAAATTGTAATAATATTTCACAATATTACTGGTTTTATTGTATCGAGTCAAAAAATATTGTATTGTTATTGAATTAAAAAAAAAGTAGCCTTGGAGAGCAGAAGATACTTTTCTCAAAGACATTCATTCGAAAATCAAATGTCCCTGGTCTAATTATGCATGATTCATCTGAACAAACTTTTTTTTTTTTTTTTTTTTTTTTAACAGCTTTTTCTGCCTCTAAATTGATTTTCTTTTCTGATGTAACCAAGGCCGTGCAGGAAAGTAATTAACAAAAATATATTATTTATCTATGTCAATGATCCAAAATCAAGTGCTGCATTACATTATTTCCAACTGAATATTCTGTTTTACTTTTTGTCCAACAAGTTTGTCCAATTATGAACGTTAAATAGGATGCAAGCTTGGCTCAACCTCGGTTTGCCATACACAGTGATTGTATCTGAAAAATCTGTTACATTAGTGTCTGTGTGTAGTGGTTTCGACTACATTATGGGACCAAAATTGGCGAAACACTTTCCCACATGAGGAGGAAAGCTCAGAAAGTTTTCGGTTAAATTTAAGGGTTTATGTAGGGTTATGGGATAGTAAATATCATGCTAAGTAGTCAAATCATTTGGAGTGTGTGTGTGTGTGTGTGTGTGTGTGTGTGTGTGTGTGTGTGTGTGTGTGTGTGTGTGTGTGTGTGTGTGTGTGTGTGTGTGTGTGTGTGTGTGTGTGTGTGTGTACATGTTTTTCTACACCGGTGGGGACTTAAACCTGAATGCACACAGACTCATGGGGACTCGTGTCACAGTGGGGACCAAAATTGAGGTCCCCATGGGTACAAAAGCTTATAAATCATACAGAATGAGTTTTTTTGAAAATGTAAAAATGCAGAATGTCTCCTGTGATGGGTAGGTTTAGGGATTGGGGCAGTGTAAGGGGATAGAATATACAGTTTGTACAGTATAAAAATCATTACGTCTATGGAGAGTCCTCACAAAGATAGTGCACCAGACATGTGTGTGTGTGTGTGTGTGTGTGTGTGTGTGTGTGTGTGTGTGTGTGTGTGTGTGTGTGTGTGTGTGTGTGTGTGTGTGTGTGTGTGTGTGTGTGTGTGTGTGTGTGTGTGTGTGTGTGTGTGTGTGTGTGTGGACATCCCTGTTTTTATTTTAATTCTTCAAAAAAATTTTTATTATTGGCAATCTATTTTTCACATCTATGACTAGGGAAGATCAATGAAAAGAGTGGGCAGAGGGTTATGAAGGATCAAAGCAAATCCCCTTGAAGAGACACACAGGCACACACACACACACACACACACACAGGTTCTCCTCCCAATAAACACACAGTACGGTCTGTCTGTTCTTTCTGAACGCACAGCAGGGGCAGCATTAGCTCTAATAATTCAATGCATTTCTGTCGTTTTTTCCTTTCAGCCCTGAAGGAAGAGCAGCCTCCAAGAACAAATGAAAGAAACTTCCAGACTGATTTATTTCATTAGGCAAATGAGATGTGTGAGCCCTCTGGCAGTACTGACTTGAAAACTGTCCTCTCTCTCTCTCTCTCTCTCTCTCTCTCTCTCTCTCTCTCTCTCTCTCTCTCTCTCTCTCTCTCTCTCTCTCTCTCTCTCACTTCCTGAGCCTCTTTATACCTTTGCATTTCTCTCTCGTCTAAACGTGCATAGAATGGCCACTCTTGGTGTTTGCATGGTGCATGTCCTGCGGAGGGCCGTACGTTCACATCCATGCATATGTAGCACGTCACGTCCAATCAAGCTCTGGAATGACTGGAACTGAAGTGTTTGCCAGGGAACAGCTGTTGCCGTGTTAGTGCAGAACAAAATGGCCGCCATTCAGCTCTAGCCGTCTAACTGTACCTGACCGATGTCAAGTGTGCGCCGAGAGCTCCTCTCAATTATTTTGACTAAGTGTGATGTGAAATAGGCTGTGTGGAGCCAGAAAACATGGATCAGGTCGGAGCAACAGTGGGCATCTGGCTTCAACAGAATAACTATATTTACAGTTTACCTGGATGAGAAAACTGGGGTTTGACACATTTTTGAATGTAGCAACATGTAAAATTGATCTTTCCTAGTTAGAAGAGTTTGTTTTCACGTAATCGCATAGAGTATGTTTTGGGCCTCAGTCCAAACAATTTATTCGAATTCACGGAACATCAAATGTTTCGCTTTTGTTTATTTGGTTACTACTGAATTATTGGTGAACAACACCACCAGGGAAGAGATGTTGACATGTTAGCACAGAACAAAATGGCCACCCTTCAGCTCTAGCCATCTAACTCCACCTGACCGCCACCAAGTTTGCACTTCTAAGTGTTTTATAAAATGGGCAACAACGGAGCAACAACAGAGAACCTACTGCTTTTCTATTAACTCAGATTATTTTCAAATGATTTCTCCACCATTACAATAGTCAACCTAAAAGAGTAAATTGACCGTAGGCGGGGACAGATTACACTAATAGCTGGTAATGGATTGCATTTGGCAAATCTTGAAAAATCAAGATTGCTCATCTTTTGCATGTTTCTGGCTTCAGTTTGAAAAAAATTATTTGAGTTCATATAGCAGCATATGTTTTGGTTTGTTTGTTACTACTACACTATTGGCAAACAGCAACAAAAGTATAGTTGTGTTGGACAGGGAACAGCTGTTGCCATGTTAGTTCAAGAACAAAATGGCCGCCATTCAGCTCTAGTCATCTAACTCCACCTGACTGCCGCCAAGTTTACACCTAGAGCTCCTCTCTGTTATATTGACTAAGAGTGATATAAAAACAGAAAACAGAACCAGAAAACATGTATGTGTGTTGGAGCAATAGTGGGCAACCTACTGTTTTTCTGTTTTACCCATTCTTTTCAAACGACCATGACAAACGTCGACCTAAAAGTGTAAATTGACATAGACGGGGACGGGTTAATCTAACACCTGTTAATGAATTGCATTTGGACACATTTTAGAATGTAACAACACGTTAAATCGAGCTAGTATTGTATTGTTTGCATTTTTCCAGCCTCAGTCTGGATAATTCTTATGAATTTATATTCAAACAGTTTTGCTTTCGCTTACCTGGTTACTTATGAATTATTGGATAACAATGACACAAGGAAACACATTTTGACATTTTAGCACAGAACAAAATGTCCGCCCTTCAGCTCTAGCACGTCTAACTCCACCTGACCACTGCTAAGTGTGCGACAAGAGCTCCACTCAATTATGTTGAATAAGTGCGACATGAAATGGGCCGTGCAGAACCAGAAAACGTGGATCCGGTCGGAGCAACAATAGGCATCTCGCTTTGACAGAATGAACAGAATTACAGGCCACTACTGTTTTATTTATTTTTTATTGAGCCACAGAAGGGAAAGGCCGACAGTAAGAATTTAGGTCCTGCTATTAGTATTGATCTCTCTTTCTCATTTGTCTCTCTGGTTCTCTTCTCACCAGGTTCTCCATCAGCGAGAGGGCGTGAGGGAAGGAGTGCCCCACATTCAAGCGCCCGCTGACCGCACTCCCCCCACCACCCTTCGCTCCGTCCACAGCATGGCTCTCTCTCTCTGGATCCTCTTCACGTGCACCATCGCCCTGAGCAACATCAGCCCCTCTGCACAGGGTTGGTACTCTACCTACTTCAGATCATTGCACAACGAGCCGCTGAATTTGTTGTTGTTTTTTGCTGGAATTTCTAATGTAGTTTCAGACATGGTGCATTTGCATAAGACCAGACAAGTACACAAGTACAATGCATACATTTTCTGTTACAATTGAGGTAAACTCAGTACTCAAGGGGGTCGTCGAGAAGCCTACTATTGTCTTTGCCATTAAGCCAGATATGTTGGTATTGAGATAAAGATTCTTAAAAAATCGGCTGCGTTTAACTCCACTTTAAGACATGCACTCGCGAACTTCCCTAAGCACTTCCCCTCAGAGGAATCCCTGCCTCCATTTTGAAGAGCATTTGATGAACCGATATTGAATCTTAAATTCCAAAATAAACCTTTTAGTATTTGCTATTTTCTGCCGATGCAAAACAAGCACTTCACTTAACATTATTTGTAGCATACCTTTTAATAATCCCATTAATCCTAATGCTTTGTTAGGTTTGATAAGTCTGAGCTTTCAAATTCTGCCGCTTAGTTTTGATTAGTATATCTAAAAATGAATCGCAATAAAGTTTGTATTTTGTTGTTAAATTTAACCTTTAATGTTATACTGAATTAACCAACTTACAGGTATATTTACAAGATTGAGAGATTGTGAAAAAAATTGTACCTGACATATCCAGACGAATCGAAATTGAATCAAAATCTGAATCGAATCAAATCAAAAGCTTGTGAATTGAATCAATTTATGAAATCTGTGTCAATAACCAACTTGAGGATGTTTCTTTGTTGCGGACCTAAACTTTCGCACTAATAAAAACTTTTGAACCACTTTTTTTTTTTTTTTTTTTTTTACCAAATAACCATTTATTAAAACCATACATTTATTGACTACAAATGGTTACCTTTAAGTTAGAAGTGCCATTTGAAGTTATACTGGCATATACTGGTCTCATCTGCCTCTATAAATGGGCCAGTGTGGATGCGTGTGAATTAACCGTATGTGTGGTGGATGGAGGGACCCATGTGGCAGTAAAGCTGGTGTGGATGCGATGGGCCTGAGGTCTGTGGACGGGGGATGTAGCAAGGGTCTGTCCAGCTAGTGCCCTTCCACTCCGACACCACCGCACCATCTGCCGCTCTGCGGGGCCCGTGCCAGGCCTAGAGAGCAGGGAAGCGTGCAGCGTTTGCTTGTCCAGGTGTATTTGGTGGCCGCTGTATTTCCTGTGTTTAATTTGCCTGGTTCTGCTGCTGTGAATTGATGTGATGTACTCAGTGTTCCATTGGACACGTTTTGGCCCCGAGCACGGAGCCGCTTCATCAATGTGTTGTACGTGTGTGTGTGTGTGTGCATGAGTGCCTCCAGCTGTCTCTGTGACCTGGCTCTGGATTAATAATGCATTAATAATCAATTGAGTGTTATCAAGGTTGTGCTGCTAGAGCAGGCAATTTGGAGAAATAAGGAAGCCTTCGTTCCTCTATGGGCTCATTGATCGCCTTGTGTTGCCATTAAAGCGTGCCACAAATAACACATACTCACACAGAGCACATAATTCTGTTTCTCATTTCTGCTGTTCTTGCCACCTTTATGTGCGTGTGTGTGTGCGTGTGTGCGTGTGCGTGCGTGCGTGCGTGCGTGCGTGTGTGTTTGTGGATGGATGCATATACTGTGTTTATAAGGGAGACTGAGGCTAGTTGTAACGATTTTATACTCCCCACACACACACTGGATGGATGCATATACTGTGTTTATAAGGGAAACTGAGGCTAGTTGTAATGATTTTATACTCCCCACACACATTCAGAGAGAGAGAGAGAGACTATAAATATACACATTTATAATGTTACAACAGGTTCCCATTTCAAATAAATGGTGAATTGAACTTTCTATTCCTCAAAGAATCTGAAAAAAAAATTGATCACAGTTTCCACAAAAATATTAAGCAGCACTATTAAGAAACTATTTTCAACATTGATAATAATACAAAATGTTTCTTGAGCATCAAATCATTTAGAATGATTTCTGATGGATCATGTGACACTGAAGACTGGAGTAATGATGCTTAATATTCAGCTTTGACGTCACGTGAATAAGCCAGATTTTATAATATATTTTAAAATTGTAATCATATTTTCACAATGTTACTGTTTTACAGTCTTGGTGAGCATGAGATATTTCTTTAAAATAATTATTATAATAAAAAAATAAAAATAATAATAAAAAAATCTTATATCCCCAATGTTTTCAATGGTATAGCTTTAGAAATCAATAAATATTTACACATTTTGGTTTTGTCTCATTGTTACAAGTCCTTATTTTAATTCGGAGCATATACAATTTTATTTGACCTCCTGAGATTTACAGTCAACATCTTCCACTGAACACACTTTTTGCTTTTTTTTTTTTTTTTTTTTTTTTGAGTTCATGCTGCTCAGTTGCTGCTTACAGTAAAGCAAAAGGGAAACAAACCAAATACTGAGGCTGAATTTATGATTCATATTATGAATTTCATGTTAATTTGTCAAATTGTTATGATGCCAATATAATTTGTGATAAAAAAAAGAAAAAAAGACACTACTGTATATGTAGTAGACACATAGTTATTTTTTTAAAATTACTGTTTACTTAAATAATTGTATTTATTTGGTTAAAATGGGTAATTAGAATGGGTGTTAATAAGAGCATGTCCCTTATTAAAAAGAAAAAAAATCAACACACTCTAATTAATGCACATAATCAAAACTTGAATTAGTAGACTGGAAATGAGTGTTTTCGTATTAGATTATTTTTCTCATTTTTTGTTTTGTTTGTTTGTTTTTCCCCTTTTACAGAATATATGATCTGTCACTTTGTATGACAGTTTCAGGGTTTAGCCAATAGGGAAATGTGACAAATTTGATTTGAAATGCTAAGCAAAAAAATTATTATATATTTTTCTGAGTATAGCCTCAAATGCACGCAATACAGTTACATGAATTTTTCTTTTTTTCTTTTTCTTTTTTTCTCCAGCTTCCAGTGTTTAAATGTCAAAACTAATAATCATAAATTGCTCATAGGCATGCTTGTGGGACTACGTGTGTGTGTGTGTGTGTGTGTGTGTGTGTGTGTGTGTGTGTGTGTGTGTGTGTGTGTGTGTGTGTGTGTGTGTGTGTGTGTGTGTGTGTGTGTGTGTGTGTGTGTGTGTGTGTGTGTGTGTTTGGATTTATATATGGACAGACACACTTCCTCAGAAAAATATCCCACATTCTGATCCCCTTAATACTTCCTTTAGTCCTCATTTTCACAGTCTAATGTCTTCCTTTGGTCTAACACCGTCTGGTACACTAACAGCTCACTCAAACATTCTCCAGCGTGTCTCATACTTTTACAATCTAATACTCTGACGCCTCCATATGACACTCTCACATCTCGCATAAAATCACTTCTCGGTCTGACGCTCACTCCTTGATCTCACACTCTTGAATCACAGTGGAATTTTCCCACTCTGTAGCCTAGTATTGTCACTCTTCACTTTAATGCTCACTCATTTGTCAAATTTTCTCCCTCGAAGACTTAATTTATGGCTTTTCGATTGAGTGAGATCTTGAGATGTTGAGTGACACAAATTAATGTTGAACATCTCTCACCGTTGCGTGGATGGTTTCATGTCGCTCTGAAATGTCGTAGGGTAAGCAGCACTGCCGGTGATTGTCGGACCCTTTGATTGGTTCGCTGAGAGGACGGATTTTCGAACAGGGTAATCAGTTTGAAGTCAACGCAAGTGCTGTTTGCAGCCCATTTTACTTCTGAAATCTGATGTGTTTCTGAGTGAAACCGGATGTTCAACAACAAAAAATGTAGCGTTAAACTTCAAATCCTTCAGTTATTGATTTGATGGTGAAACATTGGTACCATGCTAGCCGTCGCCAGAACATATAAAATGGGGGAGTATTTTGTTTTCATAGGGTGCACACATTTTTATGATCTGAGAAACAGACTTTCACCAAAACATTAACATCCCGTGTTTATTATTACTAAATTAGACCCACTATATTAACACCAAAACACAAGATTGTCCATCCTACAGACTACACCAAAAACCCTTTTGCATTATGCCCATATACTTCGTAAACACGAGGCACAAAAGCTTTTCAATTCAATTTTCAAACAACACAATAATAAAAACATTACATACCAAATAGCAATAAAAATATGTACATCGGTAGCATATTGATTTGCAACAAAGACTCACTCACCATTAAAATATTTGAAAGTGGCGCGCCTATAAATATAGCCTAATTATGTTTCAAGTTCCGTTTTGTATAATAATTCGTTAAATATTATTTTTCTGATCATAGGTGGATACAAGTCACTAAGTATCACTTATCACTATAAGTAATGTTGCACCTACATGTCTACTAACTCTCATTAGAGTGTTAGTAGTTATTAGTAGAATGGTAGGGTTAGAATAAGTTGATATGTAGTTGTAAAGTCACTTATAGTCAGTAGAATGTCTTTTGGAGGAGGATCACAATATAGAGTTTGCAGATATTAAGCAGACAGACTACTAATACTCTAATGAGAGTTAGTTGACGTGTAGTTGCAAAATTACAGTTTTTTCCAATTGCTAACACACAATTTTGCAAACTAGGCTGGTTTTATCAAAATACTTAACACAATTCACAAAACCACACACCAAAACTGCAAAATAAGTCATATATCCTGCAAAATGAAGCACTGCAACCAAAACTACATATAGCATTATCAAAATCAAACTTTTGCACGAAATGGCACACACTTCATTCATATTACCAGATTTTTGTCTAACCAACTACACACTGTTGGGCATAATGAAAAGCACTCTCATCTTTAGTGTGCTTTGCCATAATACTAAAATAGTTCAAATTGTAGAAAATTCTTCAGATTGTTCACATGCACAGAAATATGTGCAGATACACATGCATGCCGTTGAAACACTTATTTTTTTATTTTTCACCAAACAAGTCAGTGCAACATATGCACAGCAGATACATTTACATTGGACTGAACAAAAATATGCTAAAAAAAAACGGTAAACTGAAAAAGATTGAAGTGTTAATAATATGCATTGAGGTGTTTGGCCAGGTGGCACATGCACATGTATTGGCCAATTAGCTCATGTAGTGTCATTCTGAATGGCAGACATGTGACTCTATGTCAGATTGTTGTGTCTTATGCAGAGAATCATGTTCAGTGCATTTAAAAAGGGCCATTTTGAATTGCATAATGTGTGTAAAGCAGAAAATGTGTTTAGACTTTTGGAGACTTGAGAAGAGGTTTTGCTCTCTGTGTGTCAGTTTAAATAATTGTGCTGTGCATGTCATTTTAGTGTGTTAGCAATAACAATAAAAAAAAAAAAAAAGTATTTTAGTCAACATAATGTTCAAAAGGGACCAACAAAATGAAGAACTAAATTAAACATGAAGGTCCACCCCTAGAAGCATCGAATGAGAAAAAAAGTATAAAGTTACAAAATGCCACAAGAGTGTTTTAGTTATTGGAGGTGGAAGAACTCCTAGATTTTTGGAACGTAGCATGACTAAAACCCCTTGACTTCAGATGAGGGAAATTTCAAGTATTCCCACCTTTGTCTGGAACACAGCGTTAGTCACATTGCTTTTATGGCTTAGGTAATTGACTGAAAAAAGCCTGAAGAACTGCAGAACTGAACACCCATGAGCAAACATGGCAGATTTCAAATCATATGGTCCTCTGGCACCCGAACAACTGCTGTTGAGATGAATGGGAATGCTAACGGATAGCTTTATTCAGGTATAATACACCTCATCTGAACACTGGAAGACATGGAAGCGTTTGGGAAAACTTTTTGGAAACAGCCATTATTTCTGCAATTCCATTTGATGACTTTACACACTCCGACATTAAATAACCTCTCGGCTCAGTTAATGCTGTTCAGCGCCGTCACACTGCAGCACGGCACTTTGTAGTCGAGAGTTGCATTAATGTCTCGTCTGGAGCATGTCTCAGATTTAGCCTGCAGACTCTCAAAGACACACAGACACACACCTCTTGTAAACACACAGTCAAAGTAGCCCCGTCCTGTGCTGCTTGTAAATGTGCAGATAGGCTGTGAAACAGCATTAGTGCTCTTTAATGGGCTGGTGTATTGACCACTCATGGGTGCATGATGAAGTCTTGACATAACGGTTTCATTTAGTGTGTGTGTGTGTGTGTGTGTGTGTGTGTGTGTGTGTGTGTGTGTGTGTGTGTGTGTGTGTGTGTGTGTGTGTGTGTGTGTGTGTGTGTGTGTGTGTGTGTGTGTGTGTGTGTTATTTCTCTATTTCTCTCCCTCTGTGTGTGTGTGTGTGACTGCTCTGACTGCTACAATCTGTCCTCATCTTACACACACTTAAATCCTCACTTCATGGTTGCTCTTGTGGAAAGACCTGCGGTCCTGCACATGCACACTGTTTTTCTCTCTCTCTTTCTCTTTTTCCTCCTCTTCTTGAGTTCTCATTCAGCTCTAGAGGACCAGCTGTTTTGCCTTATTTTTCTCCGAGCTCTTTCCAGCCTGAATGTTTAATGAGAGAGGAATTTGTTTGGGCTGCATGGATGCAGCATTCATGGGCTTTTGAAGCAGTCAGGGTTGAATTCATGCATGTATTGGCTGATTTTAATGCATAAATAAAGCCAGAGCTCTGGCGCTTAATCAGAGCCGAGATGCAGTTTGAAGGGGAGTCTTACTGTTTGTTCAAAGTGTTATATCATTTATTTATTTATTTTTAAATCTGTGATTTTAACTTTAAGTGTTGCTGCTGTTGATCCAGCCCACTCTTGGTTCTGTCTTTAGAATATATAGCGACAGAATATGCACAACTCTTTCTTTATCTTCCTCTTGTTTTCTAATGCCTTCCATCTCATCACATTTAGATTTTGTTGTATTTTTAGTTTTTTCTCTCATCCCGCCTAGTGTTGTCTATCCTCTTCTTGTCTTGTTTCCTCGTTGCTTTTGTACATCATCTCACCTCATCTAATGTCTCGTCTTTTCTCTCCTCGTTTTGTCTTTTATAAAAAAACTCTCAAAAAATGTGTATTCTCTCCTCTCATGTCTTTTCTCCTGCCCTCTCTTTTCTCCTCTCCATTCATTTCTCCTCTCCTCTCCTCTCCTCTCCTCTCCTCTCCTCTCCTCTCCTCTCCTCTCCTCTCCTCTCGTTTCTCCTCTTCTCCCATTTCTTTTC